>NC_136482.1:68042879-68080379 GCF_053919585.1 Euprymna scolopes | reverse complement strand
TTATAAAATTATAATCAATATTAATAAGAAACATTTCTTTTTAAAGTAGTCATGTATTTATAACTCCACTCGCAAGTTGTCTATAAAAAGTCGACGCTTGTAAGACGTAGAGATTATATATAAATTCATTTGTCTGAATATATTGTTTCAAAAAATAAATTTTACCTTTTTGTACTAATATTGTGATGATATAAACACATATATATACATATATATACATATATATACATATACATATATACATATACACATACATATACATACATATAAACATATATACATATACGTATGCATACATAGATAGATATACATATATATACTAGCAGGTCGCCCAGCACTACCAGGTCATAAAATACGTTTAAATATGTTATTTTAATTTATGTAGATGGCTTATAATATCATTACCAGCGCGACTAATAACTGAACTTTATTTTATATATGTATACGTATAGATAAATGTTTATACATCTATGAGTTAAACATAACACGGAGTTAGACTGTCATGCAGTGCAATTTAGATTTATATTTAGAATTTAATCGTGGAAACGAGATGTTTATTCACAATACATTTCATTTAATATGATGATGAGTAAGAGAGAGCAGAATGTATATTCCAAACATAAACAATATAAGATGCAACCACAGTAGTAAAACTTCCGGCGTTTAATTGCCTTTACATTGAAGGAATTATTAAATATATTGTTGAGTGTGTGTTATGTTATTTTCGTTGGAACAAGTGCAACACGTTATATCGCAGCATATTCTATGAAAGTACTTCAAAACAAGCACAAGAATGCAAATATTCTTTGTAGTAGCTTTGTCAATACTTTCCATGTACTAATTTAATTCTATGTTACCTGAAATTTCAAGACCGAGGGACTTGAACGTTGAACTCTCGATAAAAGTGTTAAAGATAATGAAAATCGGTGGAGGAATTTTTTTAAAAGGAATAAGCGTAGTTTTGATAGCATTACATGCAATCATAATTTTTTTTAGTGCCATTCTAATACAGCCTGGGTGTCATTCTTCAAAGATTCAGCCTTGTATTGTGTAGACATCCAATACGCCATCATTTCGGGATGGTAGCATAGTGTCATCACAAGATACACATATATTAAAACATTGTGGATATTGTGCATAAATATAAGTAATAAGATTGGTTTACAAATCAAACTGCTTTATTACTGGCTACCTGAAATCAGAGACACATCACGTGTTTACGTAATGTTTAGATGTACGGCTATCGAAAACAACCTGGATATTTTATTTAGCTAATGAAAATTTGATTAATAATCGTCAAGTTGTACGAATTTATTTTCCTGAAAACCCCCCACCTTTATGCTGGACTAAGTCAAAGACTCTAGAGGTATGTAGTACTTTTTTGCCAGGTTCTCTATCTTACTCTATTTCTCTCACTCACCTCTCCCCTATACCGAAATACCAACCGAGAGAGCGATGGGCAAATTAAAAACAAATACTCCCAACGAATTACTCTTCAAAGTCTTCATGTAGTAGGTTTGTTTTTGTGGTAAATTAAGTCTTTTTGGATGATTAAATATCAAATCCCAATGCATAGTGTAAATAATACATTGTATGTAATAAGTAAAACATAAGTTGCTAAAGCAGGTGCAAATTACAGATGCATACATCTCTTGACACTGTTAATGTGTAGATGACTACAGTCAATCCTCCAAACCTTACGATATATATTACTTAGTATCTTGATAGTGATTGCGCCTACTCAGCAAGTCTGGTACAAGATCGAATTGTAATTTAAAAATATATGCAGCTAGTGATTAAAACAGAAAATCTATCCTCAAGATATGATTTCATGAGAATTTAAAATGCCAACAAGAAAATAACTTATACTAATGAAATAGTGATTATATTAAAGACAGTACTTCAATGCTTAAATCAAATAAGCCTGTTTGTAAACTACGAGATTACATGGAAATCCACTTACTGCAATAAGAGATAACGTTGCCAATCGGCTAATGTGCAACAGTATATCAAGATATAATTAAAAGTAATCATTTACTACACTAACGAGAAAATGGCCTCCGGGCGAAATATTCAATATTTCATATGGAAGCCAAAATTCTTATAACTAAATATAAAGCGATTTAAAAGATAAATGTTTTTTTGAAATTAATGAAATGCAGTCATGTTTTAATATATACCAAGTTTAGTAAATAGATTTATGGTAGACGACATTTCATTTAATTCAGTTATTCACGATGTATGAATATTAAATAAAATGTAAAGTCATTTGCATTTTGTTCTATTTTTTCATACTGATGTCGATACTTAATAAATATCAATGCTTTTCCTTTTTTTCTACCTGCTCTTTCCTTTTGGAAGATGTCTACGTGTTCGTAACTCACAAAAAATTTCGTCATATAACTTCCCTATTCATGTTTTGTGAGCGCAGAATAAGATATACAATATTCAATAATGTATTATCCAATGAATACGATATATATATATATATATATATATATATATATATATATATATATATATATATATATATAATATAAAGCTGAACGTCTGTGTGTGTGTGTGTGTGTGTGTGTGTGGTCACGAATAGGCTCCTACATGGTTGACTATTTCGTCTACGTTCGCGCCTGGCCCCCAAAGTATGGAAATAAAAAATGAAAAACAAAACAAAACGTTTACAAGGGTTTTTGATATAGATGTACATAAGAATATTTTGATAAGTATGTTTCAACTTAAATAGGGATGGTATAATAAAATTGTGGGGTCTGCGTTCGCGCCTGTACTCCATGGAAATATGGCACAAACTTTAACAAATACTTTTCATATCTATTTGCGTAAGTATACTTTGATAATTATGTTCCAGTTTGAGGAAATATGGTATAATAAAATTATTGGGTGTTTGTTGGCACCTGATCTCCATAGAATGTAAATATGTCACAAAGTTTAACAAGGTTTTTTAAAAGGGGTGAGGGTCCACAATAACACCTTAACTTTAATCTTAATTCACGTTAGCTTTTATTTTTTTTGAGTTGAATGATATTGTGCCGAATAAATTGACATAAATTCACGTTCTTATTAAAGTGAAAGCAAAGATGAAAGTCCGAACTTTAGACAATTCTCGGCACAAATTTTACATAACTCGTTTTTTTTTCTTTCTCCACTTGCACGTGGCACTCTTTCGAAAATAGGTAAATAGATAAATAGTACAAAATAAGAACGTTACTTGTTATCTTGTCAAAAGAAGGAAAAAATATTGCTCACGTGATATTTAGATAAGCTTTTTATTTTTATTTATCTATCTGTTTAATTTTTTTGTCAGTTGATTACAACCCTTTCTGCGAGTTCTTTACATTACAATAGTACAACCCTGAGTCCGACCGCGTAATACTACCCCGTTTAATACTATGAAACTGAAACGAAGCTGTTCTGCTTGAAAAGGGCGCCATTTTCTTCTTTTCATATTTATATCGATTCTTTGCTTTAAAAAACTAAAGTAATTACGTATGTACTTTTTTAATATCCCATTTTGCTGTTTCGAATTATTTTACTAAAGTAAGTAAAGCTTCATTATTTTTCAAAACTGTTTTCATTTCTTTGTTTTTCGACATTTCGTCGATATTATTAAGTAAGAGTGTTTAGCAGAAAAGCCAACAAACGACTACCCGAAAAAATAAATATACAAGAAATAAATGTTACCATGGTCAATAAAAGTTCAGTCATATTTTTTGTTTTGAAATAGTTTTTAATGCTCTCTACTTGAAATAATTTCAGCGAACCGAAATTAAAACAAAATTTTTAACGACAACTATTTAAATGAATTTTTATATAAACTACACAAACTACATAATCGAATATTCCTCAAGCACAAAATAACGGAAAACATTAAAATATGTTTATAAATATTCCTTACGTTGACGGAACTCTCTTAAATTGTTAACACATAATGGTCAGATTTCAAATTGAAAACGGAGCTCTCCATTTCAAAGTCGCTGCCATTTTGATTTTTTAAGCTGATTCGTGAATTAAAAATTCTTTTTTACAAACTACTTAAAAATACAAACAAATTAGCTTTTCTACCATAAAAGTAACTTTTATAGACTATGGTAACATTTATTTCTTGTATATTTATATTATTATGTATATAACATTTTCTCTTTGTAAGGAAACACCATTTTGTTGGTCACTCTTAGCTACGAATGAAAACAAAGTTCATATAAAAATATATTTTCTCGAAAATTATCTTTACTTTCATCATATTTTGCTTCTGGTAAAATTTTTGAGTATCTAAACCTATCTCTCTACAATACCCTCCTTTTCATAACCTATCATACTTTCATCAATCACAGTCCATTTTCTGTAGGCTGTTTTTGAACCCAGTAAACGACGGGTACTTCTGCTAGTATATATATATATATGTATATATATATGTATATATATGTATGTATATATATATATATATGTATAAAATATATTTTCATGTACAATTTAACTACTCGAGTTAGTAATGACATATAAATAGATAACATAAAGTTCTGTTTTTAGGTAGCCCGATAGTGAGATACTAGAGCTGTAAATATTTTTCTTCAAATACCACGTTAAAAGAAACAGCTACTTAAGTATTTACTCATTTTCAAAATATTGCCCTTTTATTGATAACATCTTGCGTACAATTGTTTCAGCGTCGGTGTTGGCATATACGCATATCAATTACGATTTTGCACACTTGGCTTCATCAGTGCATAGAAAAACCATTATGTCAAGAATTGTTCAGCCCTTGAATCAAGATTTCTTTTTGAGAAAGAAAACAAAAACAAAACAAAAACTAGCTGGACTTCAAAGAAGATCTTGAAAGGAAGATTGACCATCTCCCAGCAAATCCTCACAAAAAAATCATAAAAGTTAGGTCACATACACTATTTGTTTCATCAGATTTGTACGCCAAGCATTCTGAAAGAACATGCCAAGTCAACACATATCCGTCATTGTTTATAAGTCTGCTGCGTATGACAGTGTAAACCGCCTTTTCTTCCTAAAAAGTTTGGGCAGCTGAAAAAAACTTGATCCTCACATAAATACAAACTAATTTCAACTAACTATTTTTTTTTATTGCATTTTCACTCCAAACAAGGCACATTGTCACTTTGTTGTAGGGGGCTACTATCAGGGACATAAGTATCCGGGGTACTTTGTAGTAGGTTGGGCAGCAGGATGTCAGTTCACGTTACACTTGAACTTCTGCATGTCAGTACAGTCGGCAAAGCAGGGACCCGGACGGGAATTCCAAAGTCTAGATGTTCTGAGGAAAAAACTACTGGAATAGAAGGCTCTCTTGCATCTAGGGATCTCTAGTGTGAAGGGATGTGATTTAGCTGCTTGTTGGGTGTGTCGGGGGTATTTACGTCGAGGGGGCACAAGTGCTTGCAGTTCGTCAGAGCATTCACCGTTAAAGTACTTGTAGAACAGACAGAGGGATGCAACATTTCGTCGATGGGGCAAAGGCTGAAGTTTAGCTGACAGTTCAGGACATATCAGATTGGCGACTCTCTTTTGAACCTTGTCTAGCGAGAGACTAGTGGCAGATGCACCAGTCTAAATATGACAACAATACTCCATACATGGGCGAATGGTTGCCTTATAGAGGTATAGGATACTTTCAGCACACTCTCATACAAGGTACATATAAATAAAAGAAAAATGAAAGCGAGTTCCTTGAACAACATTCTACAAAATCTGCAGACATTAAGATAAACATGCTATTCCATTGCGGAATATATTTGCTCTGTTTTGGAAGGATCAATGTATGCGACAAAATTTGAATCAGCACTGAACAGCATCTGCCGCTTCATTACAGGCTGCCAACCTAAACAACTTGCACATCTTCACTGGCATTGCCTCTGCACACGTGAAACAGGAAGTTTCACGTTATAAGTTAAGATCACAAAAACTATCGGTGAGGGACACCATTTCCTTCGTAGACGTAAACCAACAGTCGAAAGACTGAAGTCAAGTTCTCGATCATGAACAAATGCTTCAAAGAAAAACAAAGACGAAAATATATTCTATGATCTATATGTGTATTACTAAGTCCCGGTTTTCAGTATACTGTGATAATGAAGATTTTCAAAGAGAAAGATAAAATGCACAGATGCACAATTATGGAAAGCGTTGGCATAACGTATGTAGATTCAATCAGAATGCGTATACACAACTTTATGCATTTATTTTGCATTTACCAGACGAATTCTAGATGACAGTGAAGTATGAAAGAGCTATCGGCTGTTAATTCTATCTGCACTCTATTTAATTACATTATTCTCCTTTATATATATCGTTTAAAAATATATAAATATCAAGGAATTTACACAGACGCGTTTATGTTTAATTCCTCTAAGAAATCATCAAGTTAAATAAAAGAATAACGCTTTTCTGCCACTGATATATTTACATACTACATAACTAAGCTTTACTCATATACTGAACACTGTAAAAGTTAATTTTGATAATAGATACAAATTGTTTTATATCACCTTATAATATTATGTATATAAACGAACATGAATAGATAATTATATATATATATATATATATATATATATATATATATATATATATATATATATATATATATATATAAACCCTATGTGTCGTTTTATTGCAGGTAAATATTTTTTTATTTTAAAATTGTTATGAAATGCATATAAGGAAAATTTGGTATACTGGAAGAGCCTAACAAGGCGCCTTATTTCCCTATTTTTTTGTGTAATTTGAATAGATATTTTCAAAATTATATTAATTTTCTATTTTCTGGTAAATTTTCTTGTGTGTCACTTCATTGCGGGTCTCCCAAAATGCCGAAAAATGGTCGATTGATAGCTAGTGAAAAGGAAGGTGTTTTGGCAGGCCTTGATAAAGGTTTATTCCTCGGAGATCTAACCAAGAAGCTTGGAAGAGATCGAAAAACATTGTCTTTATTCTTTGAAAATCCAAACATCAAACCAAGGATGGACAAAAACACAAGAAAGTCATTTTCCACTCGTAATGTTAGAAAAATTCACCGTCAACTGATCAAGGAGCCGGGCAGCAACAGTGCTGTTATATTTGACAAGGGTGGAATACCTTTCTTAGCCAGAAAGACACGATGCAATGTCTTAAACGAAATTGTAAGAAGCATTAAGCCCATAGCAAGACATGTTCTAAACCAAACTCATAAGGAAAAAAGTTTGGCTTGGGCTCAAAAATACATGAAAACCAGCTTTGAAAATGTTCTTTATACTGATGGACCAGATGGATGGGCCAAAGTTCGGAGTCCTATTAGATTCCTTACCCCTCATCAATTCCGTCGTCAACAGGGAATGGAGGGGTCATGTTTTGGGCTGAAATAATCTGTGATGAACTAATTTGAGAATTTCGAGTGCCAGAAGGCGTCAAACTGACAAGCCAGTCTTTTATATTTTATTTTTAAATGAACATTGTCACCATGACTTTATGACGTTCCATTGGCATGCCACTGCAAATTGATTTTTATGCACGACAATGCGCCATCCCACTCAGCTAAGGCTACGACAATCTACCTTAAGTCATTAGACATTAGGCATTAGTTGAGAAGATTTGATGACATGGCCACCTTGTTCTCCAGATAAAACCCAATTGAGCAGCTCTGGTCAATAATAAAGATGAAAGTTTATGAAGAATATGTTCAATTTTCGTAGAAGAATGAACTTTGGATGAAGATTTTGGAAGTTTCCTATAGCATCACGTCATCTTAAATCAGCCGATTGGCATGATCAGTTTACAAGAGGCTATTCTAAGTGATTTTGAAGAATTAGAGTTATGTTGATAAATAAATATTTCCTTAAACAAAATAATGTGGAATTTGTTCTTGTTCTTAGGTAATTTTGTAACTGGACATGTTCTTTATTTCATATAAATAGAAATATGAAGTTAGAATATCGTTTTATTACCGAAAACATATATTTTTAGACACTTGCAATAAAGTAAAGTGATACACACTTAAAATTACTAGAACAACGAAAAATTAGCATAACTTTCAAAATATTTATATATAAACCCTGTGTATCGCTTTTTTGCGGGTCATTTTTTGGAAATTATATATATATATATATATATATATATATATATATATATATATCTTACACAGTTTGATGGAGGAAAAATGATTTTCACTTCAAATAAATCAACTTTCATATGTAATGAGATTCAAATCCGCCCGATTATAGATCTCGGAAAAATTTAAGTAAAATGTTTTATTTAAATATAATATGAATTCTTCCAATTTTCTATTCAGATGTTTCATTAGCCCAATCACACTTATGAATAATAGAGACGATAAACCCGTGTGTTTGGATAAGTATATATATGCGTGTATGTGAATAATTATATATATATATATATATATATATATATATATATATATATATATATATATATATATGCTTATGTGTGTGCATGTGTTTGAATTTAAAATTATAAACTTACTAAGTACCAGATAAAATATGTTTTCACAATATCGTTAGTTTTTATTATTTTAATGAGATTTACTAAAAGAATCTTTATACTTAGTATTTATACGATTTGCGAGAAAGATATAGTGGACAGCTTGTCAAATTTTTTAATCTGATAACTCAGATTACTGAATACTGAGTTCGTCAGAAACCTTTACAAAATTTCCGTATTGCAAATGTGAATATCATCTTTAACTGAATTATACTTATACATGTTCCTTCTACTCATATTATAATATATGGCATAATCGCGTTGAAACACCGGTTCTCGTCAGATCACCAAAGTTAAGCAACGTTGAACCTGGTTCGTACCAGATGAGTGACCATTTGGGAATTTTAGGCCCTGTATGTGCTTTCCTCTTATCTAGGCATTTGTTTCCAGTCGTCTTGTACATACACTTCACTTGCCACTGGTATTTAACAATGTCGACTCAGGAGAGGTGTGATTGGAGATTGGGCACCTCTTGCAAAAAACATTTCACGCACAGGCACCCCCTCGTGGGTATGCATAGTCTGTTAAAGACTGAAGGAGCCCCTATATTATAATTCTATATTTGATGGCTCAATTGCATTATTTGAACAATTGCATACTTTAATAGTTTTATAAACATTTGCTAAAAAATTATAACGTTTGAAAATATTTATTAACTATTCATTTATTGAAATATATTTCCTAATAAACAAAAAATATAAGCACTAAAATTTTTAAAAATGCATAAATAAAATGATAATAATATAAACGTAAATAATAATAATACTAATATAAACGTATGAAATAACATTTTGTAAATCGAAACAATTATAACTCTTGTTATTCATTCAAAATAATGATAAATGTTAGGTATGGACCGCTTTATACCCTCCAAAAAATTTAAGTAAAAAGCTAACAGACAGCCGTAATTCTTTACAGAATGTACTGCTACTATTGTGCACAGAAATCACTTTTTCCATTGCTTCCAACGTAATATAAGTACTGTGAATAAAGCCGCTTTCAGGACTGCCAGAAACGACTGTAAAGGAGTAATAAAGAATGCAAGAGAGTTGTATGCTCACTCCGTCCCGTCAAAATTAGCTGAGTAGCGTCTTGGTTCCCACCAGTTTTAGCAAATAGCAGTTAGGATCCTGAACAGCGTGAAAGCGTGTGCTCTATCCCAACAATCACCAACGGACCTGAGATAATCTCGTCAGCATCAGACAAAGATAAATTCTTTGCTAATAACTTTGCAGTTAATTCTATCATATGCGATCAGGCCCTCCCGTATTTTCTCCTGTATCTGAAAACACGCTATGCGAAATACAAATATATGTGCGTGATGATTCCAAGTTAATCAAAAACCTTATTTCCAGTAAAACAACTGGTCCTGACAGCATTCCAATTATAGAGGTGAAAAGGCTTCAACCAGAACTAGCTCCCATACTTACAAAGCTGTTTAAGCGTTGCTTCCCAACACCCGGGAAAACCTCATCAGTATGCCCCATATTTAAAAATTCAGTTTATAGGTCATCTAAGTACAGACCAATAAGTCTCCTGTCTGTCATGAGTAAATCACTGGAATCGCTGTTAAATAGAGGAGTCAACCACCTTAGCAAAAATAACCCCCTCGGTGACATGCAATATTGTTTATGTTCTGCTAGATCTATAGCTGATGTACTAACAATTATAACGCATAGGATTAGTGAATCTCGCGACGGGGGGCTTTATTTCTAGGGCAATTGCTCTTGACATACTAAAGGACTTTGATAGGGTATGGCATAAAGCTATACGCCACAAGATCTCCAGCTACGATATAGCTAGAAATCTCTTTTCAATTAAGTCATTTCTCTCTCATAGGTTCATAAGAGTAGTGGTTGATGGACAGAATTCAGAAGCTCACAATATTGATACTGGAGTACGTCAGGGGAGTATTCTAAATAATTTTGCATTTAACGGCTGACTGAAATAAATAGGACGGCAGAATTTCATGAACAGTAACCTGCGATGTTAGAAATCTTCTGTTTCTACCTCTATCTTTCTGGCCATGTCACTAGTAAGGGTGCTGAAGATAAACGTTTCATCTGGACTGACGTTATCCGCCTGATAGTCAGGGACTCGAACCTTGGATTAACCACTAAGGAGGCTGTCCTATCAGGAGGTGCAAAGTACTAGGGCTGCTGTATTGCCATCTGGACCATGCAGTAGTTTCTGGTGGTGTCTCTCGATGCCATACTAGTGGGTAATTATTACGGCTTTACCTCATCATGTGCTACAAAAAACTCCTGTCTTTTTCTCTTCTGCTTTCCCTCTCTGTCCTGCTCTAACTAAGTCTGTCGACCTGTTCCAGAAATCCCAAATCCTCAACATGAAAAATCTCCAGAAAAAACACGAATAAACTAGAATCCCATCCTCCAACGTAGATCTCTACTACCATGTCTCCTTCTCCAAAATCAGGGATCTACGTTTCAACCTTCCAGAGGTTGAAAAACAATTACAGGAGAGGAAACCGGACATATTCTTCTTAAGCCAAACTGGCATAGGGCCAACCACTTCCCTAGACGAGTCCATAATTAAAGGATATTCTAACTTAACTTCTAAATCTGACCCCAAGATCACCATGGACATGGAATATGTGCCTACATTAAAGATGGCTTTCCGTGTGGTAGGGATATCTCCAGAGAAGACCCTAATTTACCTTATATGACTTCCGGGTTGCACTTGTTTACACCACTGCATTTATATTTGCTCTCTATATCAGTGGAGTTACTCTCTTTAAGATCATATCTGAGAAAATTGACCACATCCTGTCTGATCATCCTTCAGCTAACACCCACATTTGTGGTGACTTCAATGTCCACAATGTGGAATGGCTGACCCACTCGAACAAGACAGATTATGAGGGGAGGTTCTGTCATGATTTCGCCATTGCCTATGACCTCACCCAGATTATTCACGAACGCACCCGTGTGCCCGATACTTCCGGTCAGTACGCTAGCCTTCTAGACCTTCTTCTACAACTTCCCCTGAGCTATGTTGATGTTCCGTTCTGTCTCCTCTGGGATCTTCCGACCACTCAGTTGTATCAGTTAAGATAAAAACGAAATGCAATAAGTCTTCCGACGTACCTCTCCACCGTACTATATATCGATACTCTACGGCTGACTGGGATAGCTTCCGTACATTTATATCTGATCTACCCCTGCATTTCATGTTTAAAAAGGATGTGTCTTCCATAGTAGGAGACCTGACTGAATGGTTAATTGTAGGCATAGACCAATTCATACCATCCAAAAAATTCCAACAAAAACCTAACAGCCAACCATGGTTCTCCCCCGAATGTGCTGCTGCTATCGCGCACAAAATCACTTTTCCCATAGCTACCAACGTAATGGATGCTCTGAGACTAAAGTTGCTTTCAGGACTGCCAGCAACCAGTGTAAAAGAGTAATAAAAAATGCAAAGAGAGTTGTATGCTCAGTCTGTTAAATCCAAAGAAACTGAGCAGCGGCTTGATTCCCACCAGTTTTGGAAAATAGCAAACAGGATCCTGAACAGAAATGTGTGTTCAATCCCAACCATCATCAATGAATTTGAGGTCATCCCGTCAGCAACACACAAGGCCAAACTATTTGCCAATAACTTTGCAGCTAATTCTATCCTATGCGACGAAAGCCATCAACTCCCCGTATTTCCTCCTATAACAGACAACACGCTATGCAACATACAAATATCTGTGCGTAAGGTCGCGAAGCTAATCAAGAACCTTGATTCCAGTAAAGCAACTGGACTTGACGGCATTCCAATTATAGTACAGAAAAAACTTCAGCTAGAACTTGCCCCCATACTTACAAAACTGTTTAATCGTTGCCTTGAGGAGAAGTGCTTCCCAACACCCTGAGAAAACCTCATCGCTAGTCACTGTATTTATGAATTCAGGTGATAAGTCTTCTCCCTCCCAGTACAATAAGTCTCCTGCGTGTCATGAGTAAAATTGCTTGAATCCATATTTAATAGGAAAGTAGTCAACCACCGCAGCAGAAATAACCTTCTTAGTGACATGCAATGTGGTTTCAGTTCTGCCAGATCTACAGCAGATGTCCTAACGGTTATATCTCATAGGATTAGTGAATCTCTTGAAAAAAGTTTCCTTTCTAGGGCAATTGCTCTTGACATATCAAAGACCTTCGATAAGGTATGGCATAAGGGTCTACTTCACAAGATTTCCAACCACGGTATAACTGGAAATGTTTTCTCAATCATTAAATCATTTCTCTCCGATATACTCAACGGAGTAGTGGTCGATGGGCAGAAATCAAAGGCCCGCAGCATTAATGCTGGAGTCTCTCAGAGGTCAATCCTGGGCCCAACACTCTTCCTGATCTACGTCAATGATCTTCCAAAACACATACTTAAATCATTCGTTGACATCTATGCTGATGACACGACCATCTATGGCAACACATGAAAGGCCGTAAATAATAAAGTTCTCTCTGATTCTCTCTCCTCTGATCTCGAGCGCGTGGTACAATGGGGGAAGAGGTAACTGGTTACTTTTAATGCATCTAAAACCAAGCTCCTATCTTTACATTATCAATGCTCTGATCCCCATCTAGTATCAATTGAAATGGATGGCTCTCGTCTAGCTCCATGTTTTGATAAGCTTTTGGGCTTTACCTTTACTCCTGACCTGAAAGGGAACACATACATAAAGTCAGTTGTCAAGGTCGCTGAAAAAATTGTGGGATCCTTCTACCGCTCCAGAAGATATCTCACTGCTGATTCAATTCTCTATCTATATAAAAGCCAAGTACGTTCAAGGATGGAGTACTGCTGCCACATCTGGGCAGGAGCTGCTTAAAACAGCCTATCATGTCTTGACAGAGTACAAAATAGGATTCATTGCTTAGTGGGGGATGCACTTTTTTCTTCCCTGCAGCCTCTCCCCCACAGGAGAGTCGTTGCCAGCCTGTCTTTGTTTTATCGTTACTTCCATGGCAAGTGCTCGTCTGAACTCCAATCTCTGGTCCCCCCTCGCTAATCTTTTACGATAAACACCCGTCTAGCTGAAACCACTGTCAAAGATTTTACCAATCTTTATCTGTGCCAAAACCAAAACGTAGATTCCATGAACAAAGCTCCTTTCTTAGAAGTGCACGCTTGTGGAACTCTCTTCCGTTTGCCTGTTTCCCACCTGACTACAACCTGGATGTCTTTAAGTCAAACAAACCAATTCCTGATGAACCGCCCCCTTAAGTAAGACACTTTATGAAATCTCCAATACTAACGTACTGTAAACGCAATAACCCTTATCCCCGAGTGGCTTCCGGATCTTGATAAGTGGTGACTACCTTGTAAAAAAGGGGTCTATCCTGGCCCCAACTCTGATCCTGATCTACATCAATGATCTCTCAAGTCATATCATAAGATAAATCGTAGACATTTTTGCTGACGACAATACAATCTATGCCGTCACTTCAAAAGCTGTAAATGACGAAGTTCTCTCTAATGCTTTCTCCTCTGATCTTGAGCACCTGGTGCACTGGGGAAAGATGTGGCTGGTTAATTTTAATACATCAATAACTAAGGTCCTATCTTTGTATCATCAACGCTTTGATCCCCATCTGGCATCAACTTAAACGAATGGCGCTCGTCTTGAGGAGGCTCCATCTTTTGACAAGCTTTTGGGGTTTACCTTTATTTCTGATCTGGAATGGAACATGTACATCAAATCTGTTGCCAATGTTGCTGAAAAAAATGGTGGAATGGTTCTACCGCCCCATTAAATATATAACTCCAAATGCAATTCTCTTCCTGTATAAGAGCCAATTACGCCCAAGGATGAAATACCGTTACCACATCTTAGCAGGAGCTGCTCAAAGCACCTTATCTTCCTTGACAACTGCAAAATAGATTTTTGTAGCCTAGTGGGGAATGCCATTTTCTCTTCCCTGCAACCTTTTCTCACAGAAATGATGTTGCGAGCATGTCTCTGCTTTACTGTTATTTTCATGCAAGTATTCATCTGAGCTCCAATCTATAACCCCCCTCTGGCCTGACTTGCACCAAAAACCGTCGTCTAACTGAAACCATTATCAATAATTTCCCCCACTCTTTATCTGTGCCTAAACCTAAACATTGATTCCATGAACAAATATTCTTTCTAAGGACTGCATACCCGTGGAACTCTCTTCCATTTCTCTAGTTTCCAGCTGACTACAATTTGTCGTCTTAAAGTCCGACGTGAACAATTTCTTGATAAGCCGTCCTCTTAAGTAATCCAATTTACCAAATTTCTACTAATAACGATTACTATGGTATTGTCCCATTGACTACCGTGCACTCGTTAACCCTTTTCCTCGAGTGGCCTCAGGTCTGGATAAGTGGTGACTTATTTGTTAAAAATAAAATAAAATAAATAAATAAATATATAGAACCTGGTTATATCGAGAAGAAACCGTTTATTTAGTATGAGCAATATATTCTAAAATTCTCTCTTTCTTTCTTTTCCCTCTCCCTCTCTTTATATATATATATATATATATATACATATATATATACATATATATATATGCGTGTGTATTTTCGTCTGTATGTATATGTGTATATTTATCTAAATTAAATTGTATAAGTTTTCTAATTCAAAAATTTTAAAAGTGCTAAGACTGTCCATTTATTCATGCGTCAGTCGCAACTATTTTGAACATAATAAATACATTTCAGAATTTGTTTCGATTAGAAATATATAAAATCTTAACAACATTTAGATATGGAGAATATTATATTAAGTGGAAATAATAAATTTCTAACAAATAAAACGAATGTCATGTTGGGATCTTAAATGAGAGGATATATCAACTCAAATATTTGAATATTCTAAAAATAGCGCTTCCAAATTAATTAATGAAACAAATTAATAAATAAAATAATTCATTTTTATATAATAATTCATGCTAGCGTGAATTCATATATTTATATAATAATTTCTATAAACATAATGTATTTAGTTACATAATAATTCCTATAAACATGAATCTATTTATATAACAATGTATATAAAAATGAATGCATGTATTTAGATAATAATTTATAAAATCGTGGATCTATTTATTCATATAATAGTGTATATAAACATAAATTTAATTAGCTATATAATAATTTATATACACATGAATCTATTTTTATATATTATATATAAAAACATGTATCTATTCTTTTATATAGTAATTTATATGAACATGAAATCATTTACTTATATGATAATTTATATTAACATGGATCTACTTTTGCCCGAAACAGTGGGAATTTTAAAAAATGCAAAATTCAAATAATCTTTATTTTTGAAAAATAATGTCTATTAAATGTTGCCCATTTTCAGCTTCGACTATTTATGCTCTTTCCAAAACATTATAATAATCATAGATAGATATCATCAGAACTAAAGAATCTAAACAATAATAATTTAGATAAACATGAATCTCTCTTTCTATCTCTCTCTCTCTCTCTCTCTCTCTATATATATATATATATATATATATGCATAATATATATATACACGCATATATATATATATAATAGGACAACAAGAGTATGAAATGAAGTCACAAAACTATATATTGGTAGATATAGAATGGATCATACATTGAATAATGGAATACAAGCAAAATCTGGGGGATAGAAGGGACTCTTTATGCCAGGGCATTTCGAAGCCTAATGCTTCTCATCAGAAGAGTAGAGAAGGTGCTAAGTAGCCTGGAGGAGATGCAGCGTCTAGCGTAGTGTTCATTAGGGGCGAAAAGGATTAAGAGAAATTATAAAATGTTGGAGGAAGCTTTATTGAATTGTAAATAAATGAAGGAGAAGCTTGTTATATGTAGTATGATATATAAGATTATATATGATCTTAAACATAGTGTTGAATTTAAATGGTATATGTTTTAGGGTTTAATTGTGGCTGTGTGGTTATTTATTTTAACGATTTGTGGGGTGTCTATTACCTATGGAGTGGTATTTTTAACAGTTGCAACCTAAACGGCAAATAGCGGCTATAAAATCGCTTATAATTTAAGGGGGGTGGTTAAATGCAAGGTTGTAATATTGATTAGGTAATATGCGGCAATATTATTAAGTTTCTTCTGTTATGATGGAGGAAGTGTGATTATAAGGGGGCGGTCGAAGGATAGTATGACAACGTCTATGGATACGTTTAACTTGATGAAAAAGGTTTAAGGATACATATAGTTGGCAAGGTGGAAGAGTAAGGAGACATTTACTACTTATAAAAGTATTAATAATACCAATAATAGTAGGGTAATTATAATAATGAGAATGATAATAAAGATAATTATAATAATAGTAATAATAATAAAAATAAAATAAAATTATTATCTCATTTATTTATATAATAATTAATATAAACACGATTTCACTTATTTATATTATATTTTATATAAACATGAATTCATTTATTTATATTATATTTTATATAAACATGAATTCTTTTAGTTATATAATAATTTATAAAAAATAAATTAATTTATTTATATAACAATTTATATAAACATGAATTCATCCATTTATTTAATACTTTGCATAAACATAAATCCAATTGTTTGTATAATGATTTATAAAAACATGAATCCATTTATTTCTTTAGTATTTTATAAAAATATTTCATTTATCTAATAATTTATAAAAATATTAGTTATTTAAACATGAATTCATATATTTATATCAACTAAATTATATTCGCTTTGCGGATCAGTTTATTCTAGCTTATAAAATTATGCTTAGGCAACTTTGTTTGACAAATAAGTGAAGTTAAATAAAAGTTTCAAACGTTCTGTCTAATGTTATTACTTTACTGTTAGAGAAAAACCGACAGTCGAAAATGATGATAAAAAGCTGGTTTTGAACTAAACTTATAAATACAAATTTTAACTCGTTCTAATGGCATCAACCGATTAATGCAATAAACAGACTTTTGTCGGAAGCGGATTCGTTTAAAAGTTTGAACAATTGTCGTTGTACGTGCTTACTATAAGAACATTTGAATAAAAATTTGGACCAAGTTTTCAAATACGATCTTTCATATTCTTTACTTAATGTTAGCACATTATTGCAATAGAAACGATTGTTAAACGCTGTTACAATAAGAGGCTTTCTGCTTGATATGAAAAAAAAAAAGTAGATATATAACATACACGAAAGAAAGATTAGAAAATTGAGAAAAAAAAAAGAAATACAAAAAAAAACGAAAAGAAAAAAATGAGAAAAATATATTTTAAACATTTTTCTTTTCAAAGACTAAATTTTTATTAAAGGAATTCTAGTATTGAGCCCATTCTCTCTATCTTTCTCTCTCACTACACACACACACACACACACACACACAAACACACACACACGGTTATGTGTGTATATATATATATATATATATATATATATATATATACATTACATAAAATGTCAAATTCAAAGAATGAAAACATATTTTTATTGGAAACAATAAGGTAGATTTAAGTAATCGAATTAAAAGAAAAGCATTCAAAGGATGCACCGAGAAGTAGTCTACATTCCGAATATCTGACGCTAGAAGATAAAAGCAAGACAGACTCAAACGAGATAATGGAAGGTATTTTACGAAATAAAGAAAGACGAACTGAAAAGCTATCGTATTCACATGGAAGAGAAAATATCAGAGGAATATATATATTGAAAGGAAACTTTTAAAAGTCAAAGATGATAGAAAAAATAGCAATCGCTTTTAGTAATAAAGAAACGTACATTATTTAAAATGCAATAAAGCCTACGTGTTTTCAACGTTTCCGGCTTTGAGTGAAAATATTTGCCCGAGAAATATGAAAAGCTCTGATTAGTCCATTAGGATAAAGAGTTTGGAAAGAGGAGAATATCTGAAAATATTTACTAGTGTCTACTAGTGGTAAGTCTACAAAATCCCCAAATTTTTATATTTGCATATTTAACGTGGTTGGTAAATTCAAGTTTTCTTTATTCAAATAATCTAGATATAGCTCGCTCGGTGATCCACAATTTAAAGTTTTTTCAAATATATATATATATATATATATATATATATATATATATATATATATATATATATATATATATATATATACATATATATATATTTGAAGGTTCCCGAAAAGATGAAACACTAGTGTCTGTAAGTATTTAATTATTATAGTAAAAAAAAATAATTATGACAGTCCCTTTAACAAATTCGTTTCTTATCGTTGAGCTCTTTCAGTTGAATTAGTCGGTCAATTTAGCTCTTATGCATAGATCATTGTATGACGATTAGATCACTGTCTGACTGACGTAAATGAACATTAAAAAAATTAAAATGTTAAAATTCAACGTTATTTCACGCGGTTAATGGTAGCCGAATTGATACGGTCTTCGCTAATCGAGTCAGAGATGTCTCGTGTTGCGGGGTTCGAATCGTTCGACTGGTGTTAATCGTGACACCCTGCACTGAAGATTCCCGGAAGGATGAAACACTAGTGTCTGTAGGTATTTAATTATTATAGTAAAAAAAATAATTATATATATATATATATATATATATATATATATATATATATATCGAAAGATAATAAGGAATGTGAATCTATTCTTTACACAGAGAATTATCATTATATAAGAAGCGCAACATATGCGGGTTGAAAAATAATAAAAAAATTAAATTATAAACAAGATATGATAGAATATAGGTATATATGAATTTATTTGTCAGTTCAATTAGGAAAAGCGCAATAGAAAAAGGAGGGTTAAATGCTCTTTAAATCTAGGCATTTCAGAGCCTATTACTTCTCATTCGAAGAGGAGAAATGAACTATATTACGGCTATAGGGAAATGCGACATCTAGCTAAAGTTACATTAAAAGGAAATGAAGAATTAACAGAAAGATAAAAAATAAATCAAAGATAAAAGTTTCATGAAGTATAGAACATCAAAATAAAAGTTAAAAAAAGTAAGGGATGGAGTGGTCGTTGTATAAACTAAGATTATTAAATCATGAATTCATGATATTCGATGATTATTATTAATTCAGAAATTGTATTTCGTAAATAGTATTTTTGGAATGTTAAAATCTGGGTTGTTATTATTATTGGGATGTTGTCAGGGATATTTTTTATAGTTAGAATCGAGGTTAACAGAAAATTCCGTACGGAATTCGGAAACCTATTGACCAAGTCAGCTTGCAACAACGTGAATCTATATTCACATGTTTGCAAGCGTGAGGAATTAAGTTAATGTTGTATAGAGTTAAGTTGTTGGGAGTTGAGATTGGGGGATCGAAGAGAGAGGATCGACTTCGTAACGCCGGAAACGGCGTTAAGGGAAATCTTAATGATGTAGTAACTCGGCATTTGTGGTTCTAAAAAAGGATTTCGGCTGTGAATGACAAATATATGCATGTTTTTTTCTGGTCTTCATGTTTGTCTTTTAAACCCAGATACGTAATTTTGTCTTGTCATCACGAACACAAAGAACATTGTCCTCCTCTCATATATGTGCTCGCCGTCATAAACACCTGCTCTTAAATATACAATGTAACGACACAAATCGCCTTAATACGCGCATGTACGTTATGTTATTTTCTACTTGTTGCATCTACTGCCACGTAACATCTAGTCCCTCTTCTGTGATTCATGTATACTATACATAACCGTTTGCTACCTTTTCAAAACCCCTTTTAACTACATATCCACGCTTTGATACCTCGCTATCTAACATATAATTTTAGTTTGGTTGCCGTACCAGAGATTCACTTTCAAAGAAGAGTGGCGAATCTATTACCATAGACACAAAAAAGAAACAAAAACACAGACAACGTGAATTAAAAAAAAAAGAAAGAAAACATAAAAATGGAGAAGTAACGGCCCTTAATATACAGCAGACAGTGTGGTTAAAAAACCCCAAAAAGGACGGAACGAAAAAAAAAAAGGAAATAGAAAAACAAACTCATCTACACAGAAAAAGAAAAGTAAATGCTTAGAAAAAATACGATAGACACACACACAAATCTTTTTATCTAATTGAGAAAAAAGCTACGTTCATTATATATATATATATATATATATATATATATGTGTGTGTGTGAGTGTGTGAAAACCCTTTTGTTGAATATGTGTCAATTTAAAGTGAAAAATATTAGAACAAAGTAATATGTCAATGTAATATTGAGAAAAAAAAATTAAAAAATATAGACACACCGACAAAATTGAAAAAATGTATTGATTTGTCAAAATGTAAAAAGAATTATTATTAAATGTAAACCAGAAACTGACAAAATAGAAAAGTGAATGGGGACACACATGCACAATAAAAAGAGTTGTATAACTTTCATTTTGGATGTTTTCAATGACTTTTAATAATCACTTAACAAACAAGCATCTGATGATAGATTGTATGTGCCATTAAGTTAAATTATTGTTTATTTGCAGAAAGAATTTGGAAAATGGATATTTTTGCAGTTTTTATATAAAGACATTTGAACGTTTGATGTCTTGATTGTCATATTTTAAAATGTGTTATTAATTGTTTGTTACTGCATGTAAAATTGTTAATTTGACGGTGTATTTTTTGGAAAAAATGTATGTAAATGTATTTGTTTTCCAGAAACGACAAATGCCATACAGATAGAAAAAAAGACAGGCTATAAAATTATAATCGAGATTTTTAGACGTATGGTCGGTCTAAGAAAATTAGAACTTTTGAGAGGGAACAAGATTAAATTGACGTAAGCGGTTGTTTATTTTGTTGTTTTCGGGATCGATTCACCCAAACATGTTTTTTCGTCACGACTTTTTCCGAGATGAGTAACTAAGCAGAAAATCACGATAGAAGTGCTCCTGTAGAAAAAATCTATTTTCTGCGACGTTGTATGTCTATATCGAGGCGGTACTGCGCATATCGGCTTCGAGTCGTTTCGGTAATTTTCGACATAACAAATTAAAATGCGGATGGTGTTCTATAAAACATGACTGGCTGAGTATCTACTTTGGCGAATGAATTTCTTTAACACATACGTTTGGGACTAATGCCGGTGAAATCATTGGTTGGCAAATCGCTTGAATTAAGTAGTAAGGGAAAAGTAATATATGCTTCCAATGCGTAACAGAATGATGATGCAGCAAGATGTCTTAGAATTCTTTCAGATATGTATGTGGCTAACTCTATTTTGAGTTTTGAGCACTCGGGAGGAGAGAAAGGAAAATCACACAAGTGATTATGGATGCAAATGTGCGGTATGATTTGACGCTTGGAAAGGGGGTTTAATTACTTAAAGGTGATGTTTTTCGGTATCTCTGATGAGTTCTAATAGGTGTTTTGTATAATTAGAAGCCGACCACTAAAATTTTAAGTAAATATGTTTCGCCATAGATCCCCAAAAGTAGTCTAAAATTTAAAGAAGTGAAAATTAGACAAAGCTCTAATTTGTAGTAACACCCATAAGAGAGAAAAAGTCAGATGAGCCATTGGACAAAGAGTCGTCGAGTTGGTGTAGAGGCAAAGGGGACCTCTATTGACTATGACAGAAGGGTGGCTAGAACGTAGCTTATATTGATCATAGGAAGTCGTACCAACAACCATATGGAAATGCCATGAGATTGGTACGGAGATGCGGTTTACAGAAAAAGGGAAGTCAGTGGAGAATACCTGACCAAAAGAAAAAAATAATGATGAGAGGTCTGAGCTTTTTCTTAGCCGATGGAATGTGAAAATCTTACATTCGCTTCTGCAAAAAATATTAGGGATAGTAGAAAAATGTATGCACACTTTTGAGAAATGTATAAACATTTTTGAAAAATACTGATGAAGGAATGTTAGATTGTTAACTACCAGAAACACCGAAGAATATAATCGAAGATTATTATGAATTCATGAATTCATGATATTCGATGATTATTATTAATTTAGAAATTGTATTTCGTAAATCATATTTTAGGAATGCTGACATCTTAATTGTTATTGTAATTGGGATATTGTAAGGGATATTGTTTATAGTTAGAATCGAGGTTAAAAAAACAATTCCGTACGGAATTCGAAAATCTATTGACCAAGTCAGCTCGCAACAACACGAATCTATATTCACATGTTTGCGAGCGTGATGAATGACGTCATAGGAATTAAGTTAATGTTATATAGAGTTAAGTTGTTGGGAGTTGAGATTGGGGAATCAAAAAGAGAGGATCGACTTCGTAATGTTGAAAATGGCGTCAAGGGAAATCTTCATCGTGGCATTTGTGGGTTTAAGACAGTTTTCCGGCTTCTAATAATAAATGTATGCATGTTTCTTTTAAACCCGGTCTTCGTGTTTGTCTTTTAAACCCAGGTACGTAATTTTGTCTTGTCACCACGAACACAAAGAACATATATGTGATCCCCGTCATAAACACCTACTCTTAAGTATATAATGTGATGACACCACAGCTTTCATCCAACAGTTACACACATATAGGTTTTATACGTTATTATAGTCTCTTTCTTATGCTTCTCCTGCCACGTAACATCTAGTCCCTTTTCTGTGATTCCTTTAAACTATATATAACCGTTTGGTGTCGTTTGAAAACCTCATTCATTCAACATTATTTTTAGGCTTAAATGGTGGTGTTGACAAAGATGGGGTGTATTTTTCAGGAAGAATGCATGGAGGATTAGTTGATAAAAAATATACAGGATTGAGAGACATGTCGTAGTTGGAATAAAGATCATTGGTGAGAAATATATAAAGATAATATGGTATTGTTGTTCGGAGCTAAGAAAGAAAGAAAAATGACATGTGAACAATCAAAGCACAAATAAAATAATTAAAAAGAATAATAATGTAAAAAATCTAAAAACATATAAATAGAATAAAATTTTAAAACATTAGAAAAAATAGAAAACCTTAGGAACTCAAGGTGGTTAAATAAGACTAAATAACAATTCCAATAAAAGTATATCTTCATAGAGAAATAAAGTAAGTCATCTTGATGTAGAGGTCAAAGACACTTGGGAGATAATGTTCATTAATAAGTTAGCTTCAGTTGCATAAAGATATAAGGATGTAATGTTACATTAGGATGAACGTTTAAATTCTAGTTGTAGGAATCATCAAGTGTAGCACAGGAATAACGTCTTCAAGATATATATGCAAAAATTATGGGTTTCCCAGCTGAACGTACATGAATGAACAAAGTAAATAAAATCGCAGGCGGCCCATGAAGAATATTTACGACCCAAATTTGGGGGTAGAAAATATACATTTTGGAAGTGGACACATCAAAGACAATCGACAAAAGAAAATACTTGAGAAGACAAGGAAAACTCCCTGAAACTAAATCATAGAGTAGAAACAATATAAGTAATAAATGCTTCGGTGATATTGCTAGAAAAACACTCTTTTCCAGAAGTGCGCTGTGACCTAGGCATAAAATAATGACTAAGTTCAGCACCCCCTCCCATTAAGCCCTAAAAGTCATCAGAGGACGCCAAATCATGATGAAAATGAACAAACGGTGCAGTTTTAGACATTAACATATGTAAATTTGAGTTCTGCACCATGCAAACAAAAAAAGAAATGACTAAGTTCATTATTTGCCCCCCACCAATTTAGCAACAAAGTCCCCAAGGCCTTAACATATTTAAATTTGAGTTCACCACCATGGAAAACTGCTAAATAGATATATACAGAAAATTTTGGACAATATGTTAAAATAGTCCCAAAAATGGAGTGTTTTTATTAGCCCTAAAAGAGCCCCTGGGGCACACCCAAGAGTTATCGCGAAGTATAGACAAACAAAATTATATAGAAATCAATTTGTTACAATTTTTCAGAGAGTTTCACAAAAATTCAAGCCATAATTTTTTTTTAATAAGCACAAAGGTGCCAATTTTATCCATTTTAACCCGAAAGGAACGCCTAGGGGGGAACAGGAGTTTCTACGGAAAATCCGTTCTGTTTCTTTTTTTACTCATATCATGTTTAATGCTTGGGAAGAATTTCAAAATATTCCAAGGCGTAGAAAAGTGTGGGTAGACGAAGGGACGATCGGTCAAGGGTGAATTTACAGGTACACCCTCCTTTTGTCGGGAAACCAACGATACAAGTACATAAATTTTGTATTTAAAAATTATTCAGAATAATGTTCTCATCTTGAATACTATTGTTACAATGTTTTGCTCGCAATAACCCTTAACTTTTTTCAGGTTGACGATTTCATATTGATAACTTGGTAGGCGTCTTAAGTAATTTGTAATAGTACTCTTAGTATTGGCAAGACTGTGGATTTAATTTTTAATTCCTTGAGAATGGTCACTTAGAATTAATTTTAACTTAACACTTTTATCCGATATTATTATTATTATTATTATTATTATTATTATTATTATTATTATTATTATTATTATTATTATTATTGTTGTTGTTGTTGTTGTTCTTGTTGTAGTAGTAGTAATAATAATAATAATAATAATAATAATAATAATAATAATAAATCTTTTGCACGCCTGTGGAACTCTCTGTCGATTGCCTGTTTCCCTCCCGACTTCAACTTGGATGTCTTCAAGTCCAACACAAACAAATTCCTGATAAACCTCCCCCTTAAGTAATGACACTTTATCAAATCTCCAATACTAACTATTACTACGATACTATCCCATTGATTACTGTACACACAATAACCCTTATCCCCGAGTGGATCTGGGCCTTGATAAGTGGTGACCTCCATGTAAAAAAAATAAAATAAAAAAATAAGCCTCTTTGCATTAGCTGAAACGTTGTAAGAATAACATTCAAGATGAGAAAATTTGTCCGATTTATACAAATAACCAAATCTCATCTAAAACCCTAAAACATAATGCGTGAAGTTTGCAAAGGAGCTAAAAAGAAGAATAATTACGAGGAAAAGTATCATAATGTTTATAATTGCAAAATCACTAAAACAGCAAGAAACTTGAAGAACCGGATAATTGGTACGATACAAATCATGATATTGGTTAAAACAGCTGATATTTTAAGAAAACTTATCGACTGTGGAAACCAACTCATACAGCCTGGTGACGCTGATCAATCACATTTATACATAAAAAAATATTACTAGAAGTATATGAAGAACATGCTAAGCAAAACACAAATGAAATGAAGTAGATATATAAATTTAATCTCATAGTCTGACACGATTAAGACTGCTCTAAAAAAGAGAAAATGGTCATTAAGATCTCGAAAGGGTAGAATAACCGAGAATAGAAAGCTCCAACAAAATCTTCATTGGAAATCTGAAAATGATTGTTATAATTCAATCAAAAACAATTTTGTCGACTTATCAACCACATTAGACACCAATTAATAATGCTTTCTTTATTTCAATTACTATTGGTTGAGAGATGGAGAGAGAAAGGGAAAGAGAACGAGAGAGGGAGAGAGAGAAAGCATCATGTATGAAAAGTCAGATCTTTATTTCAATAATATTTAATATAAATTTATTAGATACTAAATAAGCACAACGTTTTGGATTCCAATCTCTGGACAAAACTGCTTAAAACCAAGCCTTAAAAACAGGATGTATATCAAAATAGTCTACAATACTTAATTTTAAATACCTTCATCTTATTAAAGATCAGTGTCAAATACAATTCAAATCTATTGAATAAAAACACCTGTAAATATTTTAAAATATTCTTTTTTGACTGTCGCGTTTTGCATTTAAATGATTTTATTTTCTTAAACTGTATGTATAAAACTACATTTCATCAATGAATTATATATTTTATTTGTACATTTGAAAAGGTATTTATTTAAAAATTAGTTATTATTAAATATAGACTATTACATTTTATTTGCAAATTAAAAAATATATATTTAAATATAGTAAACCAATAAATGTTTCGCTAAGTAATGTTTTCTGTTGTGTTCCTTCGTTATATTTACTGAAACCAATTAATTTGCAAAATCATTAACATTTCGATTATATCCTATTTTCTCTACTTTTGACAATGGAAACAAAAATACTTCCCGTGAAGTGCTCTTGTACCAACAAATATTACCACGCCAGTGCATGTCATTCGATTATTTTGGTATATCTATTTGTTATTCATGTTTAAATATCTAATAATGTGTTTATCTATTCTCCATCTTATCTCTCTTATTTATCATGAAATTATCGGCATATCGGAGTATTCACCTGTGCAGTGAGAATCAACATATTAGCAAACGTTTTAAGAACGTGCCCGTCGCCATGTTTACCAGTTTGCCTCTTCGACATTGGCCAAATCCGCAGATAAACATAAAATCTTCCTTCAGCTGATAATAAAATTACAAATTCTCTAAAAAAAAAAAAGAAAAAAAAGATATATTCGTCTCGTTTTTTTCTTTTCCTCTTTCTTGTCTTTGTCTCTCAAATTCAGAAATTCAGCCAGAAACACGTTTTCTCCATCAGAGTGGACATTATTAAACGTAAATTGTGTTTACCAGACAACGGTCTGAAGATAGTTTTTGTGCTTTTGTAGAGTGATGGCGAGGAAAAAGAAATAAAGCTTGGCAAGAGAAATACAAGTTAGATATATGTCATAGAAAGCATATTAAATATAAAATAAAAGATAGATAATAATAATAATAATAATAATAATAAGTATTATTATTATTATTATTATTATTATTATGATTATTATTATTATAATGTACGCCTACGAAGATACCTCCTTTTTTAGATTAAAATATTAAGTGGCATCTTGCAAGGTGATTGTCTATCACCACTACTGAATTGCAAGGCTGATTACAAGTTTACTAATGCAGATGAAAGAATGAACCATCTAATGTATATGGATGATCTAAAAATGTTTGCAAAAACTGAAAGGAACGAAAGACACTAACCAGACTTTTCTGACAGAATATCCGAATAAATATCAGTATGGAAAAGTTCGAACTGCTGATCAAGAGAAGAGGAAAACTAGAAGCAATGGAAGGGATGGAACTACCCAACGACACGGAGCTGAGAACACTAGGTAAACATGATAGTTACAAATATTTTTGAGTTCTGAAAGCAGACACCATCAAAGCAACAGAAATGAAAGATAAATTTGGAAAGGAATACCTAAGAAGAACAAGATATTAAAGACAACTCGAAATTAAACTATATGACAGAAACTTATCTACCGAGTTGATCTTAAATATTGTATAGACTCAACCCATTATATTATCCTTTTCAGTCCCCACCCCTTAATTCCGGCTTCCATCTTATCTCGCAATTACTTAAAACGTCACCAACTAACTTTCGGAAGACCCCCCCCCATCCGCTTTTCTTTTATATCGTAAGTTTCTTAAAACGTGACTAGCTAAAGTTCAGAATAAAATCACGCTTTTCTTTTAACGGTTTATTAAAAAAATCTTTTGAATGCTGTTAAAACTTAAATTCTTCACTACAGTTTGCATTTTGGAGACGGAAGTGTTTTTGTTGAGATAAGTGATTTCAATATTAATCGTACTTTTTATTTTTAGATTCAAATATTAATAACTACATTTTATTTCAGTATTTAATTTATGTATTTCTGTTTTATTAAATGCTGACTTTTTTCTCGTCCATAAATGTTTATTTATCTACCGAGTTGATTGCAAAAATAGATTACGAAATTGTACTCATTTTTAGTTCGTGAGAGGGGAATCTATCACGATACTTTCCCTTAAACACGTCTGTTGGACTTTTATTAAGTAGAATACTTCATAATTTTTTTAATGGAGAGTAGAAAACGCATTGCGGATGCGTTATCGGCAGCTCCTGTTACTCTCGCTTCTTCTTATTTGTCCCTCAGTCCTCATTTTTTAATGAGTGATTTTTCTGACAAAGGGAGAAGAAAAAGCTGTTTTCTAGGTTGGCAGTATTTTGCGCGAACAGTTGGCAGAGATGGCGGAAATTTTTTGTTTCTATGTCTATCCTTGTAGCCATGTCACTAGTAAGGGTGCTGGAGGTAAACGTTTTGTCTGGGCTGACGTTATCCGCCTGATAGTCAGGAACCCGAACCTTGGATTAACCACTAAGGAGGCTGTCCTATCAGCAGGTGCAAAGTACTGGGGCTGCTGTATTGCCATTTGGTGAATGGATTCTGGACCATGCAGTAGCTTCTGGTGGGGCCTCTCGATTCCATACTAGTGGGTAATTGTTACGGCTTTACCTTATCATTAGCTACAAATAAAAAAAAAAAAAAATTCTTCGTTTCTTTTTCTCTCTTACTTTCCCCTCTCTGTCCTGCTCTAAGTAAATCTGACGACCTAGTCCACAAATTCCAAAATTTCATCATGACAAGTTTCAAGAAAAAATACACGATTAAACCCGGTTCTCCAACTTCCAACGTAGACCCCTACTATCATGTCTCTTTCTCCAACATCAGGGGTATACGTACTAACCTTCCAGAGGTTGAAACCCAATTACATGATACTAAACTAAAGTGAAACTGGCATTGGACAGGCTATTTCCCTAGAAGAGTTCGCAATTAAAGGATACTCTAACTTAACTTCTAAATCTGACCCCCAAGATCGGCATGGAATATGTGCCTATATTAAAGATAGCTTTCCATGTGGTAGGGACATCTCCAGGGAAGATCCTAACTTACCCTATATGTGCTTCCGGGTTGCTTTAGCTCACACTACTGCATTTATATTTACTCTCTATCGCCCCCACAACAGCGGAGTTACTATCTTTAAAAGCATATCTGAGAAAAATGACCAAGTCCTATCTACTTATCTTTCAGCTAACATTCACGTATGTGGAGACTTCAATGTTCACAACGTCGAATGGTTGACCCACTCAAACAAGACCGATGATGAGGGGAGGTTCTGTCATGATTTCTTCATTGCCTATGACCTCACTCAGATTGTTCAGGAACCCACCCGTGTGCCCGACAATGACGGCCAGTATGCGAGTGTACTAGACCTTTTTCTCACAACTTGCGCCGAACTATGTTCTGTTTCTGTTCTGTCGCCTCTGGGATCTTCCGACCACTCTGCTGTATCAATTAAGATAAAAATGAAATGTAATAAGTCCCCAGACGTACCTCTCCATCGTACAGTATATCGATACACTAGGGCTGACTGGGATAGCTATCGTACATTTATATCTGATCTACCTCTGCATTCGATGATAAAACAGGAGGTGCCCTCTATAGTATCAGACCTGACGGAATGGTTAATTGTAGGTATAGACCGTTTCATACCCTCTGGATAGTGACAATTGGTATTAAGGGTTGCCCCTACATTGACCAAGATCTTACATGTGGAGTTGGTATTTGTTGTCTCCCCCACCGAGCAAATTAGGCATAAGGCCGATTTTTAAAGTGAGGAGTGAAATGGAAATGGGGACCAACTCCCCGGGGAGTAGGGGAGCTGGATGGGGACAATTGGTATGAAGGGTTGCCCCTACATTGACCAAGGTCTTATATGTGGGGTTGGTATTTATTTGCTCCCCCACCGAGCAAATTAGGCACAAGGCCTTTTTTTAATGTGAGGAGTGAAGGGGAAATGGGGACCCTCCCCGGGGAGTAGGGGAGCTGGGTAGTGCCAATTAGTATGAAGGGTTGCCACTACATTGACGAAGGTCTTATATGTGGGGGTTTCCCCCACATATGGTCTTTGCTTGCAGTATCTGCCGAAACAGATACTACACTTTGAGCTTGGCTAAGAGGCCAAGAAAAGGGTATTTATTTGCTTCTCCACTGAGCAAATTAAGCACAAGGCCGGTTTTTAATGTGAGGAGTGAATGGTAAATGGGGACCAACTCCCCGGGGAGTAGGGGAGCTGGATAGTGACAATTGGTATGAAGGGTTGCACTTACATTAACCAAGGTCTTATATGTAGGGTTGCCCCCACATATGGTCTTTGCTTGCAGTATCTGTCGGAACAAATACTACACTTTGATCTTGGCCAAAAGGCCAAGAAAAGGGTATTTGTTTGCTCCCCCACCTAGCAAATTAGGCGCAAGGCCGATTTTTAATGTGAGGAGTGAAGGGGAAATGGGGATCAACTCCCCGGGGAGTAGCGGAGCTGGATAGTGACAATTAGTATGAAGGGTTGACCCTACATTGACCAAGGTCTTATATGTGGGGTTTCCCCCACATATGGTCTTTGCTTGCAGTATCTGTGGGAATAGACACTACACTTTTATCTTAGCCAAAAGGCCAAGAAAAGCTTAAAAAGCTAAGATCAGCATCTATTAACAACAGACCTGGTATCTTAGCCAAAAAGGCCAAGCACAAAAGTGTTACAGACAGAACGACCGACCGACCGACCGACGGATTGACTTATAGAGTCGCTTGCACGCGACTAAAAACTGTGAAAATAACACAAAGAATTAGAATTAGAAAAATATATAATGCAGAACACCGAAAAATAATAATTACCACAGAAAAGACACTGAAAAAAAAAAAAAACTCAAACAAGATGGATAAAGAAAAGATGAGGGATAAGCCAAGAAAAGAAAAATGAAAAGAGAAACAGCTACACGGACGATTCATAAGGGAGACAAAGCTCCCCTACTCTCCGGAGAGTTGGTCCCCATTTTCCTTTCACTCCTCACATTAAAATCGGCCTTGTGCCTAATTAATGAATACACTTTGACATGCACACAAAAGGAAAACCTAAACAGAGAACATGAATCTTTACTAACACACAAGGAAAAGTAATCAAAGCAATGATCGACAAGACAGAAGAAAGCAGCAAATGCAAACTTTGTGGACAAAGAGATGAAACAATAAACCATATAATAAGCGAATGTACGGCGTTTGCAAGTGAATTTTCAACTGAATTTGCTTCAGAATTTCACTCTTATTCTGATTGCACACAACTAGTCGGTGTGGTTGTGTTCGGGGGTGTTGAAATAATTTTGAAATTTTCACCGATACGAAAATGCGCGGAGTTTGCACGTAGAATTTAAACTGAATTTACTTGAGAGTTTTGCTTTTGTTTCGACTGTATAACAGTGAGCAGTGACGTTCTTTTCGTGGGTGTTAAATAATTTTATGATTTTCACTGATACCACAAGGCAGGTCGTCGATTATACATGTGTATTTTTGTTTTATTTGTTTATTAATAATAATACTAGTTGTAATATTACTAGTAGTTCATTGATGGTGATGAAGTAAAGATAGTGGTAATTATAGTAGTAATAAAATAATGATAATGACAATAATAATAAAAATGAAATAATTAGAATATCCATAGCAGTAATAGTAATAACAATAATAATGGTGGTACTAATGATTCTAAAATAATAATTTGAGTGATAATAATAATAATAATAATAATAATAATAATAATAATAATAATAACGACCTGTGTAACTGATGAGAGGTGATGCATCAGAAGAATAGCTGGCACCTTAAAACTAGTAGCTTTGGTTAGGTGATGCTCGACAGTTTGGAAAGACTAACCATTTAGGAGTAGGAAAACGTGGAGGTAAACGTTTTGTCTGGGCTGACGTTATCCGCCTGATAGTCAGGGACCCGAACATTGGATTAACCACTAAGGAGGCTGTCCTATCAGCAGGCGCAAAGTACTGGGACTGCTGTATTGCCATTTGGTGAATGGATTCCGGACCATGCAGTAGTCTCTGGTGGGGCCTCTCGATGCCATACTAGTGGGTAATTGTTACGGCTTTACCTTTTTATGTGCTACAAAAAAAAATTCCTGTCTTTTTATCTCTTACTTTCCCTCTCTGTACTGCTCTAACCAAGTATGCCGACCTGTTCCACAAATCCCAAAACATCAACATGAAATAATGAACCACCCTCTTAAGTAAATACTTCATTAAATCTCCACACTAACGTACTGTACTTGAAATAACCCTTATCCCTGAGTGGCTTCCGGGCCTTGATAAGTGGTGACCACCGTGTAAAAAACAACTACAAAAAAGACTCTGATTTCAAACCTCTGGAAATGGGACATCGAAAAAAGAACAAAACTTTGGTGGTTGCGTAACCTAAAATTCACTAAACTTCTCATGAATGAGATTGCAAACCAAATTATTAAAAATACTGACATTCCCGGGACTGGGACTCGAAGTAAAGGGCCAACGCCCTGCAGGGATATCCTGAAACAACAGCGAGAACTCAGCCGTCAACCTGCAACTTCTACAATGAAGTGGAGTAAAGAGATTAACATGGTAATTATGGACTACTTCTTCGCAAGTAAACGATCATGATCAAAATGGAAAGCCTATTAGGGAGTAAAGAAAACGCGTGTTTAGAGAATGAAGAGAACGAGGAACGTTTGAATTAACAGAATAGCGCGTGTGTGATAATTACAGAAAAATGTATGGTTGTCAAAGCTGGAATTAGAGCCCCCCCCCCAAAAAAAACAGGTGAACGCAGTAGTAATAGAGGATGACACGACAAATGAAGGAAGTGTGCAGATTGATGAAGAAAGGACAGAGAATGAAGTGGAGGCCGTGGATGAAGTGGCAGGAAATGAAGAGGAATCAACGGAAGGAAGATAAAAAAAAAATTGTGTGAGTAGAAATAGATAGAAATTTTGCATATTGTGAAGGAAGCTCTGGACAGTGTAACAAAACGGTTTTGGCAAGTGGATTAACAAAATTAGGATCCGTTGCAATGTTGGAGTACTTCAAAGGACTGCCCTGTTGGGAACCGCCAGAATCTAGCGTAAAGTGCTGGAAGACTGAGTAAACAAAATGCTGATAGCCTATGCTCATTTATTATAATCCGCCTATCAGTATAAAATCGGTAATACCAACATCCAGACACAAAATGAGAATACTACTACTACTACTACTACTACTACTACTAATAATAATAATAATAAGAAGAAGAATCACTAGTAATATACTCTGGACCGTTTATAGGGTGGACAAAATAAGAACTGAGACAGCTAAATCAGCAGACTAGGAAACTGATGCACTATGCACAATGCAATACACCCAAATACGATAATGACAGAATACGTGAAAAGGAAAGACGGCGGCAGAGGACTGGGCTGCATAGAAGACTGTGTGAATGGCACACACACACACACACACAAAGAACTAGAAAAATACATAATGCAAAATACTGAAAGGATAATTATGACAGCAAGATACACAGAAAACAGAGAGACAAATAACAAAACGAGAAAAGAAAAATTGGGTCGAGAAACAACTACACGGAGATTAGAATGACAAAAAGTGAGAACAACAACAACAAAAAGAAACATTTGGACATCGATGCGAAAAGGACATGTAAACCGAGAAACTGAATCCCTAATAACTGCAGCACAAGATAACTAGATAAGAACCAATCATATCAGAGCAAAGATCGATAAAACACAAGAAAACAGCAAATGCAGACTCCGTAGACAAAGAGACGAAACAAGAAACCATATAGTAAGTGAATGCAGGAACGGGCCCACAAGGAATACAAAAACAGGCACGACCAAATGGGGATGGCAGTACACTGCGAATTACGCAAACAACCGCATTTTGAATGTAAAGAAAAATGATACAAGTATAAGCCCGTAACAGTACTCGAAAACGAGAACCGCAAAAATCCTATGAGACATGGACATACAGACGGATAAACCCATCCAAGCAATAAGACCAGATGTCGTAATAATTAACAAGAAAGAAAAATCCCTGTTACATCGAAGATTTTACTGTCCCAGCTGACCACAAGGTGAGTATGAAAGAAAAGGAGCAACGGAGCAAATACACAGAGCTAGCCAGAGAATTAAAAGGGATTAGGATGATGAAAACAATCAAAATAATACCTTTAATAGTAGGCGCACTACGAACAATTCCGAAAATCTTTGAAAAAAGAATTGAAGAAATTGGAATCAAAGCAATGGCTGCAAAGATAAACGACTACCGATAATGAAAACGGCTGAAATATTAAGGAAAACCTTTGAATGCGGAGAATAATACACATGAACCACATGCGTGAGCCAGACAAACTGCTGCAGAGGCAACACAGGAAGCAGCGTTACAGGGAATGAAGAACACTGAAGCTGCATATCTACAAGTTCTACACTACCATCACGCATCCCCTTCCATTATCTCATCATCGTCCCCCCAAAAAAAAGTGTGATACCAAATAGCCACGAAGGCTCAAGGAGGATGGAAAGACCGAGGAGAGAGCGCTGCCCAGACCTCCGCTGGACAAGCACGAAGAGAACTGGGACCTTGGGGAGAGTTAGTGCCACTCAAATTTCAGTATAGACCAATGGCTGCTGCCAGCGAGAAATAAATGGTGAGAAGCTGTTGCGTTAACGCAAATTTATATGCAAATGCTACCGAAGGAGGTTGAGAGTGCTGGACGTCTGAGGAGATTTGTTGTCACTCTTCTTCCAGGTTTTCTTTTACAGGAGATCTTTGATGACCTGTGTGAAAGCTCCTTGTGAGCTAATAATAATAATAATAATAATAATAATAATAATAATAATAATGATAATAATGATAATAATGATAATAATAATGTACAGAATACGAGGTAATATAACCGACCTGCTAGAAAATGCTCGAAGTCTTGAACTGACAGCTGATGGATAATATGTAACTGAAATCAAAATACAAAGAGGAATCTTACAAAGTGATTCCATCTCACCATTACTATTCATTATAGCCATTATGCCCCTGAACAACATCCTAAGAAAATGCCAAGCCGGATACAATGTCATTAACCCAGAAGAGAGAATGAACCACCTAATGTACGTGGATGACCTGAAACTGTTTGAAAAAAAAGAGACAGAACTATAAACATTAATAATCACGACAAGAATCTTCAGCCAGGATTTCCAAATAGAATTCTATATGGAAAAGAGCGTACTGCTAACCACGAGGAGCCGAGAACTAGAAGCAACAGAAGGCATAGTACTGCCCAATTAAACAACATTAGGGCACTAGGTGAACATGATAATTAAAGTACTTTGGAGTGCTGAGAGCAGACGCCATCAAAGCAACAAAATGAAAAATATGGAAAGGAATACCGCAGAAGAACAAGAAAACTTTTGGAAACTAAACTGAACTGTCGAAATCTAATTAAAGGAATAAACACGTGGACAGTGTCACTAATAAGATACTCTGGATCGTTTATAACTTGGACCAAAGAAGAACTAAGGAATCTCGACCAGAGAACTAGAGACCTCATGACAATGCAGAATGCACTACACCTGAAGGATGATACTGACTGACTAAATGTGAAAAGAAAGACGGAGGAAGAGGGCTGATCAGATTAGAAAAATACATAATGCAGAACAGCGAAAGAAGAAGTACTGCAACAAAAGACAAAGAAGAAATAAACAGACAGGGAATAAGACAAGTAAAGAAAAATGGGAAGAGAAACAGCTACATGGACAATTCAGAAGGATTACGAAAGAAGATACTAACAAAAACCCTTGGAAATCCCTACAAAAGGAAACCTTAACAGGGAAACTGAATTACTAATAACAGCTGCACAATGCAACGCAATTAGAACCAACCACATCAAGGCAAGGATCGACAAGACACAAGAAAACAGCAAATGCGGACTATGCGGACAAACAAACGAAACAATAAACCACATAAGTGAATGCAGCAAACTAGCTCGAAAAGAATATAAAAATAGACACGATCATGTAAAGAAGGCAGTACATTGAAATCATGCAGACGATTACATCTTAAATACACAGATAAATTGTACAGGCACGAACCGGCAGCAGTACTGGAAAATGGAAGTCACAAGATCCTATGAGACATGGATATACAATCGGATAAACCCATCCAAGCAAGAAGACCGGATGTCATAATAGTTAACAAGAAGGAAACGTCCTTCGAGATTATAGATTTTGCAGTTCTAGCAGACTACAGAGTGAAGAATCAGGAGACTGAGAAGCGGAGCAAATACACGAAACTGACCAGAGAGCTCAAAGAGATCTGGAAAATGTAAGTAAAGTAAAGATAACACAGCTAATAGTAGGAGTCCTAGGAACGATCCAAAAAACTTAGAAAAAAAAATGGAAGATATCGGAATCAGAGGGATGAGAAAGATGATACAACGAATTTCAATAAGGAAAACTACAGAAATATTAAGAAAACCCCTTGAATGCGGAGACTAACACTACACATAAACTGCATACAAGCTGGACATATAGAAACGGTTACATATACAAAACACAAATGAACATCACATGGAATCATGAAAACTGAAACTGTAGAATTGAAAAACACTGTCCCATATTTTTGGTGAGTATCACTATAAACATGGCACCACACCAAATAATGTGGGGCAAGGAGGAAGGAAAGATTGAGGAGAGGAAGCACTAACCAGACATCCACTGAATGATTGTAAAGAGGATTGGGGAGGCTTTGTGCCACCTAAATTCCAGTGAAGATCAACGGTTTCCGCCAACGAGAAATCAATATTAAGTAGCTGTTCCGATAATGCAAATTATTTTGCAAAGGTAATCGAAAGAGGTTGAGAGTACTGAAAATCTGAGAAGACTTGTTGTCACTTAGACTCCAGGGAACAGTACAAGCTGTTCTCAAAGAGCAATCATTGATGATGGCTTGTGTGACTACTCCTAGTGAGTAAATAATAATAATAATAATAATAATAATAATAATAATAATAATAGTAATAATAGTAATAATAATAACAACACTGCACACGTAATATATATCTTTGCATATGTATATATATATATATATATATATATATATATATATATATATATAATGTCATTGTTCGCTTGTTTGTGAGTTACAAAAATCGATATATCAACAATAAGCACGTTCAAACACATTCCAATAAGGGTTATTTTTTTTTACAAAATCCAAAGACATCATTGAAACTTCGAAACAATTATAATGGTAAGAACACTTTGAATACGAATCGTACCTGTTTAGTTCTTTATTGCTTTCACATTTTACACACATTTAAAAACATTCCCATAGGAGCTAATCATTGGCATAGTCATTCAGATTTGGTGATTTTGTACATAGACATTTTCCCATAGGATTTTATTTAATGTTTAGGCTCTCATG
>NC_136482.1:68005379-68037879 GCF_053919585.1 Euprymna scolopes | reverse complement strand
TTTTCTAAGACATACAATCACGGAAAACTGCAAAAGTGCAAAGCTGGCATTTAAGACACTTATTCCACGTTTTCTTTTTAACTAAAAGTTAGTCTGCAATCTATAAGATAAGGAATTGATTAGAATTGAAATGTTAGTTCTTTTTCACAAAATCATGAAAGTAATCTGAACGTTAAAAAAAACAAAAACGTTTAAACAAGTTTTTAAAAATCAATAAGATTATCATAACTTATGAATAGAAAAGTTGCAGAGAGATTTCCACGAATGAAAAACCCGCATTCGTAATGGTATATAACGATAAATGAAACATTTTGGTTTGATTTGCCCATTTTATAACCGATCTTGGCTAGGAGAAAATTATAGTATCTATTATAATACTAAAATAATTGTTTTCTGTACTTGGTTTGTAAAAGATAAATCCTTCTAGATGAATGTATTTTAAACATCTGTCTTAAGCGAGAACATCCGACATACATTTTGAATAAATGAAACAAACTTTGGAGTTTATTGATTACTACCCTGGGTGCTCGGCGTTGCCTGGGTGTTTGGAGGGGTGTGTTGAACAAAAAAAAAGTTGTTGTAAGCAGGTAGACTTGAACCCGTGACGCGAAGGCGGGAAAGAAAGTAAAAAATCTAACGCCTTACCGCTACTGCGTGATGCAACCGGAAGTTCGGGGCGTTAAATTTAGGCAAAGCCAATCCAACTGATACGATGACTTGCAAAAATGGCTCGCAAAAAATCGACCTCTCCTTGTAGAAAATAGCCCAACTAAAGGTGAAGGAATGAATGTTTTCGGTTAATTTTTCGAGATTTGTCGTCCAAGACATCGAGCTTATGAACGATACTGGTCTCGTGAAAATCCGTCGCCTCTTTCGAAAGTTTTAGGCATACATATATACATATATACATATATACATACATACATACGTACACACATTTAAACAGACATGTGGGATTTATATTATGGATAACAATCTAAATCCTATAAACGTTGTTTCTTTTGTTCAACGTAATAATAATTGTGAGGTAAATATTTATCTAATAACCCAACTATCTTTTTTAAGTCAAAATAATTGTATTGGTGACGTATTATTCGAATTTAGAACAATTTATTTCGTAATGAGTAAAACTGATTGTTTTACAGACAAAAATGTCAGATAATCGTTAATGACATTTCTGCATTTTATTTTGGCTGATTGGACGGTCCGAGTTTATAAACGTGTATTTTAGGGGATAACAAACGTATAAAAAAGGTACGTTTATTATACAGAGGCTTAGGACTAAAAGAATTCTACTAAGAACATAACACAGAAACTAAGTTTACGATATATACTCGTCAAATATCGAAACCGGAAATCTTCATCAAGACTATTAAGAAAAAGAAGATGGTTATTATTATTGTTTCCAAACTAAAAGTAAGAGTTCTGCTTTGTCAACTTTTCATTTAAGATATTTAAAATAATACCATTCTCCTGTTGGCAATGTTTATCATATAAGCAGACGCAATGTATTTGATATTTAAATCTTTGGCAAACATTACAAGGATTTCAACACTGTATGGTTTTACATTCATGTTTAATTCTATGTAAATTCTAGTTCATATTGAATTACCTAAAGATAAAACTATCACTGAATATATTTAAAGCTAATATCACTGTGTTGTAGTGTTGCAACTGAAACCAGTACTTGGTTTAAGTAAAAATACCGTTTCTTATAAGCTCTTTAGGAACTTATCAACTGGTATTATTTTCTCAAGCGACTGGTTGCAAAATACACCATACACAAGACGGTGTAAGAAAGCCTGTGAAAGTCTCTTTGACGTCTGGACCACAATCTATTATAAAATACAGATGTTCTCTCCCAACAGAAGTTAACAGGTAAGGCAACTGTTCATTTACATGTTTACTTAATCAGTGAATCTGTCCAGCATAAACTCCGCAACTAGAAATATTCGAATCAGTCATCGAAGCATCCACTATGTTATTTGTTTAACGAATACTAACATATTATTATTTGCATACTTCGGTCCTTATAGTGAGTGCCATTTTTACAAAGTTTCGGTAGATGTAACCTCGACCATCTTTAGGTGTATCGTGTTGAACTCGGAAATGTTTCTGTCAACGTCGTGAATTTGATCGAAACGTTGTAAAAATAACAATCAAGATGCCAAGAATCCAAATAATACCATAATGATAAAATGTGATAAAATGTTAGAAAACTAAATTCATACGATATATCTGAAGGCTGTGTAAACAATTTTGAAATATTAGAAAAAGTCAATCGATCAATGTTAACTGAAAAAAAACACATGTAAATTGTGCATATCACCTGGCAGTAATTTACATTTTGTTTTATTAATTATAAATATACACCATAATTAACGAATCGTTATCAGGGAATCCATATTTCATAATCTAATCACACCGAAAATGATTAGTAAACATCATTATGTGAAATATGACATATACAAATGATCCAATCATAAGCAATCATCCATAAAATTCGTATTCATGTAATTAAATTATATTTAGCATAAATAAATTTAACCCTATTTTTCAATGACTTTCCCACCAATCTCTAGTCATTAATGTCCAACAGTTTTTGTTATTTGACATACTCGCTCTTGGCGTTGTTTGTATTTTGGCTGCGATGACACGCTTCAATTAATGAATACAGTTGGAATTTTTTAAAAGAAATTATTTTAAGGTTACTCTCTCTCTCTCTCTCTCTCTCTCTCTATATATATATATATATATATATATATATATATATATATATATATATGTATATATATGGGAGTAAATGTTCGGTGAGTTTAAAGGTCAATCGCACCACATCATCTACCAATGAGACGTATAAAGTTTATTTGTCCGAAATACAGTGCAATTGCGGAAATGATTGTAACTTTTATCAACGATAACATGAATGGCACAATTTTGTCGGCCCTCATGTATTTAAAATCATTAACTATTAAAACTCAACGTGAGATCTAAAAATATTGAGGCAGTTCGACACATTGTCCGGATGGTCTATTTCTTATGTAGACAGATTTCGCCACATAAGAAATGTAGGATATTATTATGCTTTATCAATATATATATATATATATATATATATATATATATATATATATATATATATATATATATATATATATATATATATATATATATACAGTGGCGCTAAAAAGAAAGTTCGTACTTGTCATTTATTAAAAAAACGCAGATTTAAGCTAAATTGAATGTAACTGTTTAAACAACCTAACCTCGTTTGATTCACCGTTTATTCCTCTATAATTTTTACTGGTTCATATTCGACGTTAAATTGAAGTATCCTAGTGTTTATACAAATTAAAAAAAAATAACTTCAAATCGAGAAGACAAAAGAAACTACGCACAATCGAAAATTGTTATTTAAATGTTACTTTAGAACATTAATGCAACAGAAATATAACAAGGACACAATGACCAAGTTAGTATTTAGTAGCACAGCACTTCTGCAATTTGACATCCTGTAATATTTTTAGCATTTCTTGAATAAAGATGCAGCAGTACTCCGGTTAAAGGGCATCTCATTTCTCTTTAATTTTTCTCCAAAGTTCTTCAAGATTTAAACTTTTATCACAGCGTAGCTGTTGCTTGATGTAATACTATACGTTTTCGATAGAATTAAGGTTTGTAGATTGTTCAGATCAATCCAAACACGGAATATAATGCTCTTACATAGAACCATTTGATATTGCCAGCTGTGTGAATATGAGCAGTATCCTGCGTGAAGATAAGGTTAACATCCAAATTCAGGTCAAAGTAGGACAGAAAATGCTCAGTCAACATATTAATGTACTTGCTTGAATTAATTCCACCTTGCAAGTGAGCTATACGCCATGGACGATTGGCAAAAATATCGTCCCACAGCAAAACTTAGCCTCTACCACCTTGCGTGGCGATTGTTCAATTATGATGTATAGTTTTTTAAACCGTTACATCCAATTTTACTTAAAATTGCGGCTTTTCCAAAAATGATCAGTGCGAACTTTTTTTTTGGCGCCACTGTATATATATATATATATATATATATATATATATATATATATATATATATGTATATATATATGTATATATATACGTACAAATACCTTTTTGAATAGTTACGTTACAGTGATATTTACAGTACATTAGTTCAATTATCCAATGTATTCAATATAAATAATCCTAGTATTGGTTAATTTAGTACTAAATATTTCTAGTATAAAATACTTTAATCATAGAATTCATTATTTAAAATTATAAAGATATGAAAAATAAAATTAATATAATAAATCAAGTTATTTAGATATAATCGATATTGAAAAGCCATGAAAAGAAGATAAATATAACAGATAACTATAACAGATAAATATTATTAATATTTGTTACAAAGAGAAATTTGGAAATTCTATATAAGCAAGTGTTAATCGAATATTATTTTTAAATTGCTTGAAGTACCCAAATTTTAACGGAATCCTATTAATATAATAAAAAAAAAATGATTCATTTATAATTTATTTCAGTAGAATTTGCATGAAACTTACTTTTCTCTAAACTATTGTAAACTCTTTAATAAATTAATTTCAATTTCTTATTTATTTTACTATTACTTTGTTTCAATACTAGTTTCAAAATAATATATTTTGCTCTTAGGGTTTCCTATATTTTTCGCTGTGTCATGTAGATGTTAGCAAGTAAATATTTTTTAATTTAGCCACCGAAATCATATTAAATAGTCTGGGATAATAATTTAAAGTAGAATTTGGCATTTCATTATCAGAAATTAAATGAACTTATTTTCGTTTAATTATAAATTCGACTCTGAATATTTTATCTAAGAAAATATTTGAGAAACCGAAGACAATAATTTGCTTATGGAATTCACTTTATGAAAATTAAACGTTTTACTTATGAAAGTCATTTTAACTAATCCGTTACGTTTTTAAAGCTTCATGAATATTAGTCCAGTCTAATAATGTGAACAGCAACGACTTAAACATGTTTTTAATTTACTTTAACTCTTGTATTTGTAAACTGTTTTTACTCTTCAATTATTCTTCTTTTTAGCAGTTCTGGAAACTAATTTCTGTCTTTCCCACACCTCACAAATGTTCCTATTTACAATGCATCCCCACGGGACAGAGTTAGACACCAGGGCCGTTTTTTAACGTGGAGAAAAGGAACAAAAATAAAAATTGTCTCAGGCGTGAAGGATTTCTCCTCCACTGACAGAGAACAAGAAATTGAAGTGCAGCATCTGAAGAACAGATGCTACACTTTGATGTTTTTATTTGCTCCCCCACTGAGCAAATTAGGCACAAGGCCGATTTTTTATGTGAGGAGCGAAGGGGAAATGGGGACCAACTCCCCGGGGAGTAGGGGAGCTGGATAGTGACAATTGGTATATAGGGTTGCCCCTACATTGACGAAGGTCTTACATGTGGGGTTTCCCCCACATATGGTCTTTGCTTGCAGTATCTGCCGGAACAGGTACTACACTTTGATCTTGTCCCGAAGGCCAAGTCTAATAATGTGAACAGCAACGACTTAAACATGTTTTTAATTTACTTTAACTCTTGTATTTGTAAACTGTTTTTACTCTTCAATTATTCTTCTTTTTAGCAGTTCTGGAAACTAATTTCTGTCTTTCCCACACCTTTTACTATACATTTTGTATTCCTTGTATATCATTCCATTGTTACCATATTGTTAGTTCCGAAGTATTTTGAGGCGAATAAAAGATTCTCTCGGCTATCTATAACTATTAAACTCCGAATTTTTTGTAAATACGTACTTGTCGGATTGAATACATGAATTCTTCTTTGTAAAATTTGACCTGATCATTATTTTGACTTTATGTTTTGATCTGGAACTCGTTCACACTGACATCACATAATAATTGAAGATTATAATGTGCATTGAGAGGCACAAAATTTGCCCGGTGGTTAACAGCAAGGCAAGTTGAAATCAATAAACCGACTCAACGTCAAACTGCGTATGTTTGTGTTTATGCTGCACTCACGCACTTGGAAACCGACATGAAACAACCTCAGTGGAAAGGTCAGATGAAGAATTGTACTCTCTTCCTACTTCAACTACTGATGCTAATGCTTATTGAACTTGTACAACTAACCTATTACTTTACAGAATGTGTAACCTATCAAGTAGCTAACATTAATCTCTGAGTTAACACGACGTAACTAGCATAAGACGATCCATTCAATCATGTTATAGTTTGGAAATGGATTAAAATTTATAGACAATGAACACTTCATCTGCGAGAATGATAACACGCATCTACAATAGGAAATAAAATGTTTGTCCCAATTCGGTGTGTCTCCTTTTAAGGAGTTAAAACTTCCTCACATTAAAAACCGACCTTGTGTCTTACTTAGCCCTCGCGAGGAGACAAGTATATATAAACAATATATACGTAAAAACACACTGAAACCGGGTTTATAAAAACAGATGTTGCTATTAACAATATAGGATATCTATATGGTGATTTCTATTAAGATTGAAAGAATCTGAGTACGCATGGTGGCGTGTTCAGATGGAAACGCGGTTACGTTTCTATATCTGTAATCTGTTCAACAAAAACATTCAGTTGCAATAACATCAGTAATCACAGTGGCCTTAACATTCATTTTCTTCATAGTTATAGATTTATCTACACAAGCTCAGTAGTTTTGACAAAATATTGAAAACTGATAAATACTTGAATTAATCTTTGTGGTAGATTCCTGCGAAATTCTTCCGCATTTATAATCGATCATATTCACGAGATATACTTGGTGAGATAACTCGTCAAGAACCACTTAATAAAAGTAAAGCAGCCAGGTACCCTCTAGCAAAAGCAAAACATCACGCAATTAAATACTTCATTGCAATGAAATACATATTGATAAATGAAAATCTACTTAAAAATATAGCTTACTCAACAGAAGTTATGATCTTAGAAAAAAAATTTTTTGGAGTAAGCAAAATTGATATTCGAATATATATATATATATATATATATATATATATATATATATATATATATGCATTCTTTTGATTATTCGAATACGCACATACAACATTGTAAATCGACAAAAAGTAGTTATCGAACAATCATACGCATGTGCGTCTTTTATTTTCTAAAATCTAACTGAACTGATGTTTTAAGATGCAAATCAACTGAAAAGCACAAAATAACATTTAATTAATGATTATTATAATTCACGTTCAGTTGAATGATATGAGATTATCTCGATTATACAGTTAATTAAAAGACGAAACCACTTTAATTGCTTCATGCACCAATGAATTGCGGGACAAATAAAGTATGAATATGAATATGAATGCAATGCTTCCCATGTTCCTAATGTTGTATGTCATTTTTATTAGTTTAGATGTGCCAAGAGATATTCGTAAGAGACTAAGTCCACTAGCCACAATTTAGAAATAGAATTTTAATCATATACACATAACAGATTGACGCAAATGCCATTTTTTAATTTAAATTAAAACGGATGAAACAAAAAATTACAGTATATATGGTGGATACCTTCACGCGAACCATACTGTGAGTAACCGATTTTATAAACAACTGAAATTGAATCCATCAATAGAATAGTTTTGTACCACTTTTATGTCTCCCTCAAATAAAAACTTTTATTCTAATTTAAATCATAATCTATTGCATTATTTTGAGTTTTAAGAAAATTTCTAAAATGTAAGGAGTCTTAGTAAGAAATTGAAATTACAGAAGTCTTGCTTACTTAATTCTACATGTATACGAATAAAGACTAATGAAAATATAGAAAAATATTTTTAATGAACGGCTGTGCTTATATTATGCCACAAACACTTCAGAGTAACCCGAAACACCTGAAATTTTAACAACAATAATTAATTGATGTGTAATACCTATTGTTAGAATTTAACACACATCAGGTTATCTAAATTTTCACGCAGGAACTCCATACAATTTACCAGGCTCAACGAAGTAATATATATATATATATATATATATATATATATATATATATATAATATACAGCTGAATGTCTGTGTGTGTGTCTGGTCTCGAATAGGCTCCTATATGGTTGACTATTATAGAAAACTGATCACATAATGATAGAAGATGTATCGAGACACAGGAATGGGTATGTTTGATCTGGCATAATGATGATTCATTAAAATTATGGGGTCTGCGTACGCACCTGGTCCACAAAGTGTGGAAAAAAAAACGGTTACAAGTGTTTTGATATAGATGTACATAAGAATACTTTGATAAGCTTTAACATAAATAGGAATGGTATAGTAAAAATGTGGGGTCTGCGATCGCGCCTGGCCTCCATAGAATGGAAATAGACACAAACTTTAATAAAGACCTTTCATATCTATCTGCGTAAGTATACTTTGATAATTATGTTTCAGCTTGAAGAAATATGGTATGATAAAATTATGGGGTGTTCGTTCACGCCTGACCTCCATAGAATGGTAATATGTCACAAAGTTCAACAATGTTTTTTTAATATAGATCCACAGAATATTGTGATAAGAGTTTCAGTGTGAACAGGTATGGTATAATAAATGGGTTTATCTATTTTATTTTTACTTTCATCATATTTTGTTTTGGTTTTGATGCCCTCAATTCGAAGCTATCTTTTTACAACCCTTTTTTTTCATAACCAATCATACTTTCATAAATCAGAGTCCATTTTCTATAGGTTGTTTTTGAAACTAGTCAACGACGGGTACATTTGCTAGTATATATATATATATATATATATATATATGTGTGTGTGTGTGTGTGTGTGTGTGAGTGTGTGTGTGTCTGTACATAAATAGATAGGGAAACCAATACCAAAATGACAATCAAGTCGATAAACCAGTTATTATCTACTGATTCACTACATTTGATCGTTTTCGTCTAGTGATACTAATAATGTATAATTGTTGTTATTTAAATACAACCGTTAAATTGATAAAATAAAATGCATAAATGCATTGATCGTGGTCTTGAGCGACCTGAAATATGTCCATTGATTGGTTACTACACTAATCCTTTCATTGCATCGTTCCACTTAATACTGATCTTTACCTTAAATTGCTGAATGTATTTGCAAGGAAACATAACATATTTTTTATATAATTTTTGCGTCTTTTAAATCGTACGAGGGTTAAAATCCGGTCTTTCGGCTTATTAGCAAACAGTATGCCAAATAAGCAGCTTTTTACTTATTACGATGTTTATTTCGTTTAATAAAACTGAAGGCAATACATTATTTTCCATTTGAGTTCATGCGCAGAAAGGCATATTTAAGAAACTTGGTGCAGCTAATTGATTATAAATAGAATCAATCGATCGATAATTTATTCCCTATTGTAATGTTTGCATGATTGATTTTACGACGTGCCTTGCTCTTCCGTGTAAGTAGCTTCTCTCTCAGCTTCGAATCGACCATTATCTACATCATTCCTTTACCGACCTGATTCGGGAACCTTTCCATTTTATCTCGAAAAATACTGCCCTGAAACGACCTTTGCCAGCAACCATCTAAGGTGATCGTCGATATGTGGCGTAATTAACATCGAACAGTTCATAGCGACGATCCAACGCCTTACACATTTAATCGCCCATCACTGGCTTTGGATGTGAAGACAACCACCCATTCACATTGCCGCTCAAGTGAGTTTAATAATCGTTATTGGAAATATAACCTTTATTGTAATTATAATGGAGATGCAACTGTTCATCGTAGGTTGGATTGTGCTCTTTCGTCATGGACATTTACGAAGACTTCCGGATTCACGAACCATAAATTTATTACGCACCCTTCATTCACCGATGAACGCCACAGATACTGATAATTAATCTCTGATGTTATGTAGCGATACAAAACTATGATCGGGATAACAAGGTCATCAGCAAAGCTAGAAAGTTTTAAATCGTCAGCTAGATAATGGAGTTAGCCCGAAAGACGAGTCAGACAAATGACCATTGTAAGGAAGTCTTCATCGAAGAGAACAGACATTGTATTATATAATACTCCTGTATGCATATCTCGTGGTTTTTATCCTATACGTACGTGACAACAGATGTCTATTTGGAGATGAATTTCTCACCGTTGTAAGGTATTTTTGATAAAAGGTCAATGAAAACGATTCAAACTCTCAATGTATTTCTCAATGCAAGAATTTCCCCCATCGAACCAGAACCAGAGCGGCACTTATTCTAAGGGAGTTGAACCAGTTTACTCCAAAGTGTGTCAATATGATCAGGCTGTATCGGATTAAGTCGAAAATTTAATTAAAAAAAACAAACAAAAATGCAAACAAAAATGTACTACAATAACTTATTTCAAGGTCCGATATAAAACATTTGATTGGTTAATAACATCTTCGAATTACATCTCTCTCTATATATAATACAGCACAATTATCTACCTATATATAGATAGATACTTCATAAAATGAAGTACTTGTACCAAAGCTGGAGAAGGGACCGCTGGACAATGTGCAGACTGATTTTGCAATCTAGTTGGTCATGATTTCTTTTCTTCTTTACAGCGCATTTCTCACAGAAAAATCGTTGCTAGTTGTTCACTACGCTACCATTATTTCATGAAATGTGCTCGGCTGTGCTTTATTCTTTGCTTCTTTCCTGTAAAACATTCACAGTACATTATTATAAAACTGCTTCCCTAATGGTCGTCTTCAAATTAAAAATATCGTTCATGAACTATTCTCATAAGTGATGATTTTTTTCCATTCAGTAATTTTAATCCTTCCATAATATTTTCTATCATTAGACTTACAATCAACCCATCTCTTTAATCCTTATCCTAGAGTAGGTTTAGGCTTTGATAAGCAGTGATTCATCAGCCATCAAAGGTACCTTTTCTCATAACATGTAACAGAGCCAAACCAATGAGATTATCTGCTGGGGCTTGAAGCTTAGAATGCCCATCCCTTACAAAACAAGTAACCCAGGTTAAAATAAACATCAATCGATTCTATTTTTCACATTCATCTATCGCTGGAAAATGTAAAAACCTCGATTGTTCACCAGATATTCGTAACATATCAAATTGTATTAAAAATAGTAAAGAATGAATTGTAAAAACAAATGTTTTCTTTTGGCAAAAGATAAAATCAAAAGAGTTGATTTGCCGTAAGAAAGTAGATGAAAATTCAACCAATAACATCTATATAATAAGATAAGTCATTGATTGTTCGTATATTATCACCTTTTACAAACATGAAAAAGAATTACATCGTTTAATTAGCTAATTGTTGACTAATATTATGTCGCTTAGTTAAAAAAAAACTTGTGCATTGCTAAATTAATTGTTCTTAAATCAAATTATGTCGTCTTAACCACTAAAATATTTGTTTAAGTTCAAATGAAAAAATGGTAATATTTGTATTGATCTGAAGAATAATTTACTGGGAAAATGTTAATTGAAAAAAAGAGAGAACATTGCTTGTTTAAAATATAATTTATTTGTTGTAATGTTTAATAAAAAATAAATATTTATTTAGTTAAAGTTGACAATTTTTTAACGGCAGAAGATGTAGTGGATTTTTATAGTCTTGGTACAGACATACATTTAGTGTTTCAAAGGAAATATTATTATTAAAAGTAAATTATACCGATTAATATTTTAAAAACACCATGGACTTTCTACAGCCCTACTACTATGTGAAAATTAGCCTATAACAAATCTCTTTCAGTTATCACATTGAACGGTGTAGGGTAAGAGAGCAAAGAATTCTAAACTCGAGTTCTTAACTAGTATTAAAGACTCTGATCTCCAGTTGGTCCAATTGAAATAAATGGCTTCCGCCTTGAGAAAGCACTCTGCCTTTGACAAGCATCTAAGACTGACGTTTACTCTTGATCTGAAATTGAAGACTTACATGAAATTGTTACCAAGGTCTACGGAAAAATTGGATCATTCTACTGTTTCAGAAGATATACCACACTAAACTTAATCCTCTATCCTTATAATAAGCAAATACGCCTTAATACGCCTGTTGCACATATGCGGAGGGAGAAGCTTAGAGAACTGTTTCCTGAGTTTATAAGATAAAAAACCGGTCTTAATATCTAGTACAGGATGTCCTATTTTTCTCCCTGCCACCCTTTTCTCACGGAAGAGATATCTACCTCTGCTCTATCGTTATTTGCATGATAGGTGCTCGACTGAGTTTCAATCCATGGCTACAGCATACACTTGGCTCGCTACAACGACTGCCAACAATTTCCCTTACTCCCTATCCGTACGTAAAACTAAACGAAAATTTCACGAGTAAAACTTCTTTCATAGAGCTGTTTGTCTGTGAACCACAACCCCACCGAGATGCTTCCCATCTGACTACAATATGGTCGTTGTCATGTCCAACGTAAGCAAATTCGTTTTGATCCTTTCTCGTAATTAATCAATTTTTACCCCATTTCTATCATCGCTAATTATTACATTGTTTTCTTATTAACCCATATCTTTGAGGGGGTGGTTTTGTGTTTTGGTTATTGATAGCTCACCTATAAAAATAAATATTTGTATAGGAAGGGGATCATCGTTTACAATATGCTATAATCGTAGCTTCAATAAACGGTTTAATAAAGGGGACAGGCAAATATATATATACAAGTAGAGGTACACAGACAGACAAGCGTTTAGACTACATCAAATATATATAGAGAAGCGTGTTAGGTGCTTTCAAACAACTGCTTATGTTCCATCCAAAAAATGTAATTCTTTTTATATTTATTAGAAACACGATCTGTGAGCGAGCTATTTTCAGGCCTCTACTTATACACTTTCCGCAATAAATCAATTTCCTGTTTAGTTTATTGAAATTGCTTTTTGCATTCTGACTATTGTTCTCGTAACATTGACAATTATATTTCTTCTACTTCTCTGACGATGTGCCTTCCGGTGTATAAGTATGCACATACATATACACATACACGCAATTATATATATATATATATATATATATATATATATATATGCTAAGAACTGTACCCAGCGTTGCCCGGTATTAATTCTTATAAAAAATCAAATAAAAAAATGGAAAGAAACTGACACATGTGCATGCGAGTAATACGTTTTTTCTAAACAGTCCCCTTCTTGTAAGTAAAAAATAAAAATACTCGTATTGAATTCGAACCCAACACCTAAATACAGTATGCCAAGTACAATAACCACTAGACCAACTTGCGACGATCTTTAAAAAGTGTTTTCAAACCTCGTGAAAAAGTTGACAAACAGATAAACATCCGATGACCATTTTTTTAATTTCGATCCCTTAGCAGCATTTTTTCCGGATGAAAAACCAATTTACCACGTTTCTATATCTCTGAATAGCCTATATACAAAATGTAAAGTCTTTAGATCAAATATATGTATAGGTTGAGAAGAGTCCTCACACGCATTCTCACTTTATATAAGTATAAATGAAAACTGCAAATCAGAAATTTACATGTACTAATTTATTTTTCGACAGAATATCTCTAATAAAAAAGCGGTGAAATAACCTTATCCCGCGGAGTTTCAAAGAATGTAATGTTTTTTCTCGTCGGAGTATAGAAACTGGTTAGCAGATTATGTATATAGCGGAGCTAGAATATGGTGGTTTAATCCTTTTCTGAAACTGCATTTAATGATGGTGGTTATTATCATCAGGTGATTAGTCCTATAAGTTATGATAATTGTCATAATAAAATTTAAAATTTTATTAGTCGGTAGTTCCTCTCCATATATAATAATTTGATTGCAGAAATTCCCCTCTGAACCAAAGTAGACAGGATTTGATCCCACAGATGCCACATACACATTTTTAATGTCTAGATTAGATCCAACAGATGCTACATACAAATTTTTTATGTCTAGATTATTAGACACTATATTACGTAACTTTTGAACGTCATCTTACACGCATTTATTCGTTATATTAAAATTCTACATTAAATCCAAGAAACATTATCACAGTCGCAACCATCTATAGTGAAAGTAATTGCTATTTTTCCATCTAAATAAAAAGTGCTCCTACTGCTCCCAGTCAACACTGGGAGGTATTTAGCATTTTTGTCAGATATGGGGTTACACACTTATTATCTGCCTCATATATTTATATACCTAACATAATCTTTCCTTAAAAAATTAATGATTTCTCCTTTTCAGATTCTACCAAATCTCATTAGCTAAGAACTGACTACTCGTTCACTCCAGAATGTAAATCCTCCTACAAACCTGAACGCTCCAAGATTTACAAACATGGCTTACCTCTATACAGAAGGCAATCATTTTAAATCAAATACCTCAATTAAAAACATATTAACACATCGAAACATGATCATAATGCAAGACTGCATAAATTTTTACATTAAATATACCATATATGTTAACATTTCTTATACAACTACGCATCATTTGTGTTTACATGTGTTTGGTATGCATAAATTCTTCTTCATTTTCTTATAGCTAGATAAACTTTTTTTTTTTAAATTACGATTGACTAACATTCTTTGTTTATACACTGATTAAAAAAATTTAAAACAATCAATAACGCGATTATCAAAGTTGAGACCCGGCTTTTGTGTGAGTTTACAATAATTAAATGTGTTTTGTTTTATGATTTAAATTTTAAAACATTGAACAATAAAAATAAAATGTTGGTTTAATTTTACAGTAGATAAACTTCTGTTTACATTAAGCGAGATACCGGTGTCAACCGAATGAGTCCCTTTTAGTTATTACATGATTCGAAGATATTTGTACAACTAAACGCACAATCTGTAAAGGTGTTATTTCGAAGGTTGTAACGTCGTAAATTCGTCGTAGGCCAGTCGACTAAAGCGTTACCAGTTTTTTACCCACTTTTCCTCTTAGCGTTACACGTTCGTGCCTGCCTACTGCGGCTTTTTTTGTTTTTGCGCTCGCACGAGTACTCACTGCAAATTACATTTTTTAGGGGGTTGCTTTATGTAATTTTTTTTGCTTATGGCTCGCACGGGTAATAACTATTATTAGATGTTTTGTTTTTGTTATTGAACGCAAATAGGTTACAAACTAAAATAAATTGTTTTAGCCTAATTTCCCTAGTTGTATTTTTTTGAGTATATATATTGAAAAATGTTTGTGCATACTTTAAACACATAACTAATATTTTATGTTTTGTTTTTATTTTTACACGAAAATCAGTCACAAAACATAATAAATTGTTTTCACATAATTTTACCAATTTCATGTCCTTTTAGGTATATATATATATATATATATATATATATATATATATATATATATATATATATTAAAAATATCTGCGAAAATTATTTCTGTCAAAATTCTAAAAAAAGGTTTTATTTTCTGCAGTCTAACACTTAAAGTTTTTAAAAAGTTTACACTGTTTCAGATTATAACGTGTTCTGTTTATAGTGTTTATAATATAAACAAAATTCAGTATATGTTATAAATAAATAATAATTGTTAATTATTTTAAGCTAACGTTTTATTTATATTGTTTTTTTTGCTTATTTAAAACTGTCACTTTCTGAAATACCGTTTACATCCTTACATGGTAACGTACATGTGACTACAGGAATTTACTTCCTCTTAAGTAGTAGAGGGTTCGAGAGTATTTTGTTACCTAAACTCCAGTCTTACCAATAACAATACCATACCCTGAACCATACCCTGAACCATACCACGAACCGTACCCTGCCCGCAATATTAGTACGCATGAACCAAACTACACTGCAACCACCAAATTTCGTTGTTCATTCATATGAACGGATAAAAAAGCTAGGAATAAAATAAAAAAAAATAGAGCGTATCAATAAAATAACTGGATAAGGAAGTCGCGACCAGGAAAACGCCATAAAGACTTAAGATAAGAAAGCAACAACGATGATGGTATAATATTATTCAGATCAAAGCAAAAACTTAGGCTAATAAACAACCGCCAAGTAAAAATGAAACCATCACCTCGCCGCTCCGACAGCATGACAACACGGGATCGTCCTTCTTCCTCTTCCGTCGCATCCTCCCACTCCTACTCCTTTTCTTCACAACATTTCCCCCAAAACATCTACTGCCCACATTACCAAACCATACACTCCCACTTTCTTTTAGAGCGTAAACCATACCCGAATATATTTTATAAAAAAAAAACTAATTTAGCTGATGTTGAAGCATTTCTCTTAACAAATACCTCGGATATCTTAGCACGAAGTGAGACTAACATACACTCCTCCATCCCCTCAAACTACTTTAACATGCCTGGATATCTCCCACTCTGCAGTAAGGACTCTGACAGACATATGCACGGACTTGGAGTTTACATTCGTAATACCCTTCCCTTAACTAGAGAAACAAACCTAGAAACGGATGATCAAGCCTTTATGTGCTTTAGACTAATCATGCAACACAACATTAGCTACTTTTACTTTCTCTACATCTCTCCCTCGACCCAAGACTGCACCATAATAAACAAAGTATCTGACAGCATAGACACATCACTCTCCTTCGACACAAGCGCCCAAGTACATGTATTTGGTGACTTTAATGTCCATCAAAAAAACTGGCTTGGATTCTCTACTTACACAGATGCAGCAGGCAGCGCAACTCATAGCTTCTCTGTATCTCACTCCCTATCGCAAATTGTTACTTTTCCAACCCGTTTCCCTGATCAGGAAGAACAACACGCATCACTATTAGATCTGTTTTTGACCACAGTTCCTGATGATTGTGTAACGAAAGCCGACAGCCCACTTGGGAACGCTGATCATGCGGTGATAATGGTTGAAATCGCCCTAAACTCTAGACCCAAAACTGAAGAGCAATTGCTCAAAACAACGAGATATTATAAAAAGGCTGACTGGGAAGCCATCAGAGATCTTATCAGAGACGCCCCATGGGGAAATATTTTTTCTCTTCCTGCTGAATAGTGTGCAACCGAGACCACTGAATGGTTCAAAACTGCAATCGAAGCGCATGTTCCCATGCGGAAATTCTATAGCAAGCCCCACTCTCCCCAATGGTTTACTTCGACTTGCGCAACTGCCATTGCTCAAAGGCAGCATGCATTCCGCAGGTTTAACCGACATAAGTCCAGTTCAAACAGACAGAAGTACATAGAAGCTAGAAGTAACGTTAAGAAAGAAATAGCGACAGCTAAGAGGGAATTTACGGAAACTACTAAAAAACGCATCGAAGCACAAAAACTAGGAACTCGTGACTTCTGGAAAATCTACAACAGTGTAGTAAATAATGGGCAATCAACAATTCCCCCACTAACCAACAATCACGTGGTTCTTTGCTCAGCAACCGAGAAGGCTAACATGCTTGCCAGTCGGTTTGCCTCAAACTCCACACTGGACCCTCTAAACCACCCCCTACCTCAATTTCCTATGCGGACAGACGCCACGCTAGGCGATGATAATCACCCCTGCTCAGGTGCATGCTATCATAAAAAACCTTGACACTTCAAAAGCATGTGGACCCGACCTCATCCCAGCTGTGCTATTAAAAAAGTGCTCAGCCGAAGTAGCTCCAGTTCTCTCCAAACTCTACAACAAATGCCTTAATGAAGCTTGCTTTCCGGGCTGTTGGAAAACTGCTTCTGTAGTACCAGTATTCAAGAATTCTGGCGAAAGAACTGACCCATTAAATTATCGCCCTATTAGCCTCCTCCCACTTTTTGCCAAAATATTTAAGACCTTAATTAACCATGCTCTATTCCAGCACCTTACATATGCTAAACTTCTGACCGACCAACAATATGGATTTAGACAAGCCCGTTCCACGGCAGACATCCTCACTGTAATCTCTGAACGCATATACCATTCACTGGACAAAGCGGGAGAGGGCAGAGCGGTAGCTCTAGATATATCTAAGGCTTTTGACAGGGTATGGCATGAAGGTCTCTTCAGGAAGATTAGATCATACGGTATCACTGGTAGAATACTTAACAAAATTAAATCCTTCTTAGATAAGAGAAAAATCCAGGTTGTCCTCGACGGTCGTACATCTAAACAATATGATATTAATGCGGGAGTGCCCCAGGGATCTATCCTTGGGCCTCTGCTGTTCCTGATATTCATAAATGACCTCCCCGACAAAATTGCCTCTGAGATGGATATATATGCTGATGACACCACACTCTATAGCAGGCACGACAGGAAAACAAATGAACATATATCTAAAGTAATGGCAGAAACACTAGAGGATGACCTCCAATCAGTAGTGGAATGGGGACAAAAATGGATGGTCACGTTCAATGCCGCCAAGACAAAGCTGGTTTCATTCAATAATTACAAGAAACCTTCTCTACCACCTATAGCAATGGCCAACGACTCTTTATCAGAGAGTAGTCTCTCAAGCTCCTTGGCCTAACCTTCACAGGAAACATGAGCTGGAACAATTACATCGAGGGCATTGCCAGGGCCGCTGCGAGGAAGGTGGGCTCTCTCTACGGTGCTAGAAAACTTCTAACACCCGAAAGTATCCTGTACCTCTATAAGGCCACTATTCGCCCATGTATGGAGTATTGCTGTCATATTTGGGCTGGTGCATCGGCTACTAGTCTCTCACTCCTTGACAGGGTTCAAAAGAGAGTCGCAAATCTGATAGGCCCTAAACTGGCATCTAAGCTTCAGCCTCTGTCTCATCGTCGAAACGTTGCATCCCTCTGCCTGTTCTACAAGTATTATAATGGTGAATGATCTGATGAACTGCAAGCACTTGTGCCCCCACGACGTGAACACCCTCGACAGACCCGACAAGCTGCAAGGTCCCACCCCCACACTGTAGAGATCCCTAGATGTAAAAGATCTTTCTACTCCAGTAGTTTCTTCCCCAGAACTGCTAGACTTTGGAATTCCATTCCAGGTCACTACTTCCCCAACTGTACTGACATGCATAAGTTCAAGTGCAACGTGAACCAACATCTCGCTGCCCTAATCCCTACATAGTACCCCAGTAGATGTTTCCCCTGATAGTAGCCCCCTACACCAAAGTGGCAATGTGCCTTGTTTGGGGCGAAAATGTAATTAAAAAAAAAAATGTAACCTTGATTCTCGTTTCATTAACGTCCCCGATTTTGGTCTGATCATGTGGCCACTTAGGATTGAGATTTTGACTGAAGCATGTATGCACATATGTTCTTTGTATAATAAATTAGACTACACACACACATACATATATATATATATATATATATATATATATATATATATATATATATCCCCTTAGATTAAAATATGTCTGCTGATATGGGCACACAGATGGTTTACTTCTTCCCTTTACACATGGGTGTAGTGTCAATCCCCTGTTAAAAGAGCACAGTGGAATTTTGAAGATGACTGATCTTAGGTTCAAATCATGCGACCGGCAATGATAATTCTTGAAAAACGATGAAGCGCTTATGTACAGGGATAAGCAATTGTCACGAAATAAAAATTTCAGAAAGATACTACGCAAGCATAATTATTGCTAGTGGTGAATTTTCAGAGTATGCTCACTGATTATCTCATAAATTTCTGTTCTACTTAGCTATATATATATATATATATATATGCCTGTGTGTCTGAGTTTGTTTCCTATGCACTCGAAAACGACTGGGCCGTTTTTTATGAAATCTCATACGAAGGTACTTCATGTGCCTTGCAGTGTTCTTAGATTGGTTTTCTATCGGAATGTCTTAGATAAATATTGATAATCAATAATCGAGATAATTCGATGAAAGAAGAAAGAGACGATTTTGACCAAATTTAACTCCTTACACAACCTTACATTAAAAGTACATTTGAGAAGTTTTATTACGTCACAAGCCGAAAGGCTCGACATATAAAATTTACAATGATTTCTTCGATATGACAATGGTGCGTTTAAAATGAATGTTTTTCGTTAAAGCACACTGAAAGCATGATACTTGACTCTTGCATTTTAATCTTTAATTCAAGCAATTATATATAAAAATAATTTTATTAAATAATCAGTAGGTTCTCTATATAGTGCAATGTAGACTAGAATTGAGTACTAAGTCAATGCGAAAGGCATGTGAACTTTCTCCTGGAGCACCATAATGGCTCCTCAACTAAAGCTAGCAATCAATCGATTTGATTGATAAATGGGCAGTATCATGTATTTCGATGAGAATAAAAATATAGGAATCTGAAATATTCGCCTATCATCATGCAATCCCGAGCAACGTCGGGTCACCTTGTAGACCTACCGTGAATCCGTTCAGTTACAACCATATCTACTATTTTCGTACTTTTTGGCGTCTTTCAATTTATCACTCAGGTTGTGATGGAATAGTCATTGTCTCATGATGTAAACGATCAGAACCCGTGTATTAAGTCTTGTCAGCGTTATATTCTTCAATGTAGTTTGGTAAGGAATTAATTCGAAATTTCCGCAAGCTATGGTTAAAATATCAACTTGTATTGAATGAATTATTTACAATGTTTTAATCATAATCATAGTAATTAAGAATATAACTACGAAATCATGTGCGAATTTTAAAATGAGTGCCGAGAAGAACTCGTCAAGAACTAACAAAATAATAGTGGGAAATTGAACAAGTGTAAAAAGACTAGCATATGGTTAGTAGAGCATAGGTATATACATTTTCGCTGCAGGTTTGATATTATTATTAGACTCTGTTATTGAGCAGATTATTTGATAAAATTTACTCGGTTACTAGTAGTTTATACTAGTAATAATGGTGTCTATTTTCTTGCTGCCACACAGAGAAATCATTAGACACGTGACTTTTCTATGGGGAAATACAGTTCCCTAAAAAGACGCATTCTAGGTTAGGACAACATTTTAAAAAAAAAAATGTAAATCATCTTCGAAAGATTGCTCCTTCACTGACCAAACATATGAAGTATAATATCAAAACAGCGAGTACACTTTGATCATAGCCAAAAAAGCTAAAGAAATTAAAAGATTAAAAAGCTAAAAAATTAAAATCGATTTCGGAATATTCGGTAAACAATAGTATAAAAGCTGACAATAATAAATCACTTCGCTTCATACACTTGAATCAACATCAATAATGTAAACCATTATAATAATTGGAAGTGTGTAACATATACCGTCAGCCGTTTTTTCCCGCAGAGCTATTTTAATCCATTTGTTAAGAAGGACGATAGTACCATGTCTACGAACAAGCTTCTAAGCATGCCCATTTTTGCCGAAATAAGGTAGGCACCTTCTACCGCGTTAGAAAACGTCTCACACTTTCAGTATTCTATATCGCTAGTAATTCACCATCCACTCGTGCATGAAGTATTGTTGCAATGTTCTACTTTAACTGTTTCTTTTATTGGACCGTTTGCTTTCAGAATTCCCTACCGGCTCCTCGTTTTACCGACCGTTGTAATATAACAATGTTTCCCCAACTACTGTGAACAAACGCGTAGCTGTGTAGGTCCTCACCGAGGTTACTTTTATAAATCTGGTGCCTATTACATTAATTATTACGCTTCTATGATTTGTTTGAGATGAACAACAGTTTCAATACGTTAAATTGTTTATGTACTCATCAAAATTTACTGAGTATCCGTCAATAATATCTTAGATATTATTTACGTTACGTGACTAAACTAATGAATTAGAAATCTTCATATAAGAAATGGTTCACATTAAAGGCCTTCCTTAGTTGATCACACCTTATAACGTTTCGCATCCTGAGAATCAACTTTAAAAGCCATGTACCAAGTAATATTTAAAAAGTTGAGCCAAGTAATCTAACCAAGTAAGATAATATTATTATACCTTGGTAGATACATTAGTAGAGGTCCTGATTCTACAAATCCTGTTGTTATGTCAAGTGTGTCCGAAAAGTATCGAGACTGGTATCAGAAACATTTTATTTAAGCTTAAAACAACAAATTGCATATTTTCCTCTTTAAATTATTCTTCCACTCGAGTGTAATGTGTTTTCCTATTATCATCTGCTACAATTCATTGCACCGATTGAAAAATTGTTCTGGCATAACTACGTCACCTCTGTTGTTAAAAACCTCATAGATTCCGTGCTTTCAAATGTTTCCCTTCTGTATATAATTCTAAAGTTGGAGAAAATAAAAACCACAAAACATAATAAAATATGAATACTGAGGTTGCTGTCCTTTGGCGAATATTTAGAAAGAAATGCTAAGATCATTGTAGTCAGGTAGATTGTCATAGTGCAAAGTTGTAAACAAAGCATGTGAATAAAAATACAATACTCACATGAAATTAAACTTACTGTCACACATATATCACCCATGCCTCATAGCATATCATGTATTTGTCGGGACACACTATAATTTAAGCGTTTCTATTGAAGAATATCAATAGGACTGCTCAGACAAGTTTTGCAAGAATTCTCTTCCACTAAGGAGTTGGCTCTTTAACTTTATTCTTTGACACATATAACATCGTCGCATCGAAGGATAGGGATAAACAGCCAAAACCCTCAACAAGCAAACGTCTAAAACGCTTTCTCCTAATATGTACGCATGCGTACACATTTCTGCCAATAAATTTATACTCAAATGAAGCAAACATATATCCTCTTTTAAACACATCAACACATTACCTTCAATAAACTGCGCACGTGCTAACAACACATCCCCAGTACATATTTTCCTTTTCACTCAATAGATTGTTGTTAGTTTTATAGCCGCTATTTATCGTATTCATCTGCTGTTTGGACATGATTTGTGATTTCTCATTAGCTGCAAGTTGTGCTACAATAGATGACTGCTACTGCGCTTCTGTGCAGCCGCTTCCACCCTACAAACACTTTCGTTTATAGCTCACACATCACAGAGAACACCCAGAAAAAAAACAGTTTACAATGATAATCTTACACACATTATATAGACGTTATTTATAATTATATCTGACTCAGCTGATGCTGCCAAACAGCAGCCAATATTAAAACAACACCTCAATAAAAAGCATTTTAAAAGCTTTGATGTTTATTGAAAGCACGATCGTTAAAAAGGTTATTTTAAGATAATCACTTTCACACATTTTTTTTCTATGTTTGCAATAAAGATCAATTTCCAGTATACTATTAATTCATTAAATCAATTTTCAACAATAGATTCGATCTGTTTTTTTTTCACTTATCGTGATTTAGAAGTTTTAGAATTCAATATATTTTCATCGAAGTAAAACACACCAAAACGTTCAACAAATCCGCCACCACCACAACAACGACGGTGACGATGACGTCAAAAACAACAATAACAATCACGGATATTGGGCGTTCGATTTTCTCTTTTCCTTAATGAATCAAATCATACGTGTATTGATCTCGAGAGGAAAGAGCGTTTTTTATTCCTAAATGTTCAAAATACTTTCCATTTTATTTGTTGTGTTTACTTGTTCTTCTGTTTTTTTAATAATCGTACGTTATTTGTGATAGTTTTAAATAGGAGAATGGGTGTCGTCGAAAGAGAGATGTGCAGTTTAGAGTGGAGTTGAGGAAAAGGCAAAAAGCGACAGTAAAGGAAACGTAGAAAAATAATTACCCCAACATATGGTCATGATTGATCACTGACCAACTTGTAACATGAGTAAACACATTAAATGGACAAAATTAAAGGAAAGAAAACAAGAGAAAAGAAAAGTGGAACCAGGAAAAATAGAGAGAGAAAGAATGAGTGGGTAAAAATGAGAAAGTGATAAGAGATAAAAGATGAGAGAGAGAGAGAGAGAGAGAGAGAGAGAGAGAGAGAGAGAGAGGGGGGGGGGAGAGAGAAGAGGCAGAAATAAGAAATGAAAAAAGGTAGAATCAGATGAAACTGGCGGGATAAATATCTATTATTATACAAAAGCTGAGTTAATTTAACTTTATTTCCTTTATATATATTTTCTTCTATATACTTGATTATCTATAACATATTTTTCACCTGTCTGTTTACATGTATGTATATATGTATATATGTATGTATGCCTAAAATTTCGACAGAGGGGACGGATTTTCACGAGATCAATATTGATTTGAAGCTCGAGCTTCCGGACGACAAAGGTTAAAAATTGGCTAAATATATTAATTCCTTCACGCTCAACTGGGCATTTTCTACAAGAAAGGGTCGCCTTTACGTCGATATTTTCGAAAATAATCCCCTCTTTTCGATTGACTAGCCTTAATTCAAACTTTATCCACTCCCTTTTGTGCGATGGATGCAATGGCAAAGACGTCACAGTTTTTTTCTCACGTTCTCGTCCCCCTTCGTGATACTTACCACTTATGATTGCTCAACACACACTTCCAAACACCTGGGCAACGCTGGGCACCCAGGCTAGTACATTATATATACTAAAAACTTTTAATCGTTCGAATTAGTCGAAATATGTAATAAACTGCACATCTATCATTTACTATCTCGTGTTTCCTTCGACCCATCTCACTTTATTTCATTATTCTCTACTATTTCTGACGGATATATGTATTCAGAGTAGTCATCTAATTGACATAAATGTGTGTGTACTTCACAAACAAGTATAAACCCTGTGTAACGCTTTATTACCGGAAGTGTTTAATTTTCAATAGATGAACTTTGGAGGAAGATTTTAGAAGTTCCCTATAGAATTACATCTCTCAAATCCGACGATTGATATCATCACTTGACAAGAGGCTATTCAAAATGATTTTGAAGATTGGTAGTTATGAAATTTATTTTTTTTTGTTAATATTATTACTGGATATGTTCTTTATTCTATATGAATAGAAATATGAAGTCAGGATATTGTTTTATTACCAGAGATATACATTTTAGACACTTGCAATGAAGTGATACGCACTGAAGATTACCAGAAAATAGAAAAATTAGCAAGTTTTTCAAAATATTTGTCCAAATTCCACAAAAATCAGGGAAATAAGGCACCTTGTTATGCTGTTCCAGTGTACAAAATTTCACTTCTCTTTCATAGCAATTTCAAAATTAATAAAATATTAACCTGCAATAAAGCGATACACAGGGGTTTTATACTAGATGGAAAAAAATATAAGTTTAATTATTTTTATACTACTACTACTACTACTACTACTACTACTACTACTACTACTAATAATAATAATAATAATAATTGAAATAATAATAATGATATTGGAAGCAGACACCATTAAAGTAACATAAATGAAAGATAAAATTGTATAGGAATACCCCAGAAAAACAAGAAACTCGAAACTGAACGATAGGTATAAGACGTGGACAGTGTTGGTAATAATATATTCGGGACAATTTATAGGTTGGACCAAAGAAGAACTGAGGCATCTCGACCAGAAGACCAGGAAACTTATGGCTATACACAATGCACTAAATCCACAGGATGATACTGGCCGACACTATGTGAAAAGGAATAACGGAGCAAGAGGACTGTGTAAATAACAACAAAAAAAAAAACATAATGCAGAACTGTGTAAATAACACACACACACACACACACACACACACACACAAAATAGAAAAGTACATAATGCAGAACTCCGAAATAATAATTACTGCGGCAAGAGACACTGAAAAATAAACAAAGCAGAAAAAAGAAACGAGAGATAAGACGAGAAAATAAAAATAGGAAGAGAAACAGCCACACATGTATTCATAATGATGCCAACAGATGAGACTAACGAAAACTCTTGGACATGGCTACAAAAAGGAAACCTAAAAAGAGAAACAGAATCACTCATAACAGCTGCACAAGATAACGCACTTAAAACCAACTATATTAAAGCAAGAATCGACAAGACACAAGAAAACCGCAAATGTAGACTCTGTGAACAAATAGAGAAACAAAAATTCACATAATAAGTGAATGCAGCAAACTAGCATAGAAGGATATAAACATAGACATGAAGAAGTGGGGAAGACAGCACACTGAAAATTATGCAGACAACTGCATCTTGAACACCCAGACAAATGGTACAAACACAAACCGGCAGCACTACTTGAAAACGAAAGCCACAAAATCCTATGGGATATGAATATACAAACGGATAAACCCACCCAAAGAAGAAAACCGGATATCATAATAGTTTAGTAGACAAAGTCCTACCAGATTGTAGGCTTTGCAGTTCGACCAGACCACAACGTTAGGATTAAGGAGACAGAAAAGCGGAGCAAACAATCGATACTGGTCAAAAAGCTCAAAGGGGTCTGGAAAACGAAGAAAGTTAAGATAATACCACTAAAAGTAGGAGCACTAGGAACAATACCGAAAAACGTTGAAAAAAGAATGGGACGGATTAACATTAGAGGTATGACTGAAACGATACAACGAATAAAAATAATGAAAAACAGCTGAAATATTAAAGAAAACACTTGAATGCGGAAACTAACACAATCAGCTACAGGCACAAGACAAAAACTGCCACATACGTTAAACGCAAAAAAACATCACATGGAATTATAAAAATGGAAACTGTATAATTGTAAGTTAAATCTCCGCGCCCCGTCATCTTTTGCATACATGGGTCATCATAAACCGGTGCCACACGAAATAAGTAAGGAGAGTCAAATAGGAAAATAAGACCGAGGGGTTAAAGCACTAGCCAGACCTTCGCTGGATAGGTGCAAAGAAGACTAAATTTCAGTGAATATCATGGTTGTACCAAAGAGAAACCAGTGGAAAGCAGCTGTTGCGATAACGCAAATGACTCTACAATGTTTATCGAAAATTATGGAAAATAGTAGCAATCTCGGGAGACTTGTCACTCAGATTCCCCAAGTTGTTCTCAAATGGAAATCTTTGATAATAGTCTGTCTGATTACACCTAGTAAATAAATAATACTAAAAATGGAAATAATAATAATGATAATAATAATGATAATAATAATGATAATAATAATGATAATAAAAATAATGATAAAAGCACTAAAAATAAAAATAATAATAATAGTAATTATTATAATTGTAATAGCAATAATTATAATGAGAATAATACTAAAATGAAGATGATAATTTGGATAATGATAATGATAATAATATAAATGATAATAATAATGATAATAAAATAATAATGATAACTATAATGACGATGATAATGGTAATGATGAGGATAATACGACTACTAATAAATTAATAGAAAAGTAAATAAACGTATTAATTTAGTTATGCAAAAAGAATGTCTTAACTGACATAGTTTACAAATTTCAAATTTCAAATAATAATAATAATAATAATAATAATAATAATAATAATAATAATAATAATAATAATAATAATAATAATAATCCCTCGAGGAGTCTTATTGCTGCTAAAATTCCAGTGAAGACCAATAGCCGCTGTCAACGAGAAATCAATGGAAAACAGCTGTTGCGATAATGCACATTTATTTGCAAATACTACCGAAAGAGGTGGAGAGTACTGGAAATATTTCAAGGAGAGATCTTTGATAACCTGTGTGAAAGCTCCTTGTGAACCGATAATAATAGAAAAGTGAATAGGCGTATTAATTAAGTCATGCAAGAAGAATGTATTAACCGACATGTCACAGTTTAAATTTTTAGAAATAAATTCAAGCAGAAGAAATAGTGTTACTGGTTGTGACCCCACCGGTTTCGGGTACGTCTAGTATGGTAAGAAACGCATAAGATAAAGCATATTTTGCTATGATATTTTATGTACACAATTCTAAAAAAAATCAAGCCAAATTATATATTTCTATTGTTAAAAATTGGTGTTCCAGGGTACAGATGAATAGCAAATGTTGTGATTGGCTGAACAAGATATAATGAAGATAAAGGGTAAGATATAAAGAGCATGCTTTAAAAATAATAGTCAGTTGAGCATACGGCAGACGTGAATCGTGAGTAAATTCTCTTCTATCGAGTTAACTCTAAAAGGCTAATGGGCAGTTTAAAGTAATAGCTAATTATGCTTCAACTCATTCGGTCATGATTGCTTATGAACCGGTGTGTGCTCCTCGTCACAAAAGCCAACAGAGAATAGATCATTGTTGAGATGACTTATTCCTTGTTGATTAATGGTATGACTTTGTGTCTGTGCAGTTCTAGGAGATCCACCTTCTCATTTTGATAAGAGGTTATTTCATTGTTAATCGCTTGAGACGTTTGTACCGGGAAATGCTGATGGAACTGTTCAGGGATGTTTTTTGCAGGACACAGTGCTTTCATTTGGGGTGTTGACTTTTCTAATCCCACTTTCCGTTCCTTGTGTCACATCATTCCACCATGCGAACGAGATAAATATCGAAAGTTTATGAACTTAATAAATAATTCTAATACATATTCAACATCGTTTGTCTGTTTCTACTTATAGACTGGAAGATGGTGACAGATACGTGGCTTACACATGGGAATCGACAGTGACTAGAGGATTTCATACAACCTCGGCCACTCATTTATTTTTTATGTATGCTTCAGGACCAGTCTGATATTGGTTACAATTTCGATGATTGTCAATTGTTCATCCAAAAATATCGTAAAAAGTAGTCAACAAATAAGCGAATTAATAAAAGTTCATGTCAGTTTAATACGAAGCAGTAAAAAAAACATCTCAAAATGAAGACGTAAACAGAATGGCAAATTAAATAGAACGTTACTTTGAACTATTCGCAGCACGAATGATTTTTCTTACATCAAAAGAAAAGTTGAGACAACTTCTATTCCTAAACGCGATTGAAAATAAACGCAATGTCAATAACAGATATTTACACTATTTTCCCTTGGATAGTTGTCCTCACTAATGTAGATATCTGTAAGTCTTACAAGTGACAATCGTGTGACGTACTGTGACGTAGACATTTTTATAAGCAGTAACCTGTAATCCTACGCTGATAATGTGTAACTAACGATTCTCATATTAAATTCATAATCAGGCCTGGTTGACTGATAATGATCGAACGGTGTATAGTGTGTAGGACTCTCTTCGATGAAAAAGCAATGGGGAAAAATTTTATGACTGTGTAGTCGACCAAAGTTATTTGGCCTTCCACGATGTAATATTGACTAATGTGCTAATTGAAATGTTCAACATGAATTTAGTTTTAGTGATGATTGAAAGAAATCATTCAATTTTCAACGACAAAACAATCATAATTTTAACAAATTACATCACCAACAAATGTCACTATATTTCAAGAAAATAAACCAATTCTGCATCAATTTTCATGAAAACTGGGCAGAATTATGTTAATTGCTTTTTTCATATAGTTTTAAGTAAAACGAAGAAAAGCATTAAAACATTAATTCGATGATTTTTATTAATTTGATCGTTATTTATTCCATCGACTAATACAACACTGCGTATCCATTACACATACTAATACATTCAACAGATGTGACACGAGTTTTCTTTTTAATTTCTGGAAACACAAACTCCCCGAAATGAGAATTGTGTATCTGGACAAAAATAAAAAAATTGCTTCTGTTGTGAAGAATTTCTTGTCCTATAGGGAAGAACAAGACAGCTACTACACGTTAATCATAGTTGGAAAATCAGTGAGAATACTCATTATTTTGCCATCTCATTTACTTTCATACAAAACCATATGTAAATTAGATTAGAATATAAAAACTAAGACATTGAAAAAAAAAAGGATCTTCTTTAATGCTAACAGAGATATTAACATGTTGGGGATTGGTCGAATCGTCAGTTCTAGAAGGCGGGAAAAGTAGCTAAACACTGAGAGATAAGTGAACACTTCGGCACATTATGGTTAATCAGAAGAAATATAATGGAATTGCTTTTAAAATCAGTCGTAAAATTAAGCATGTATTGTGTGTAATTAACGTATGTAAGAAACACACGTTCGTATATTATGCTTTAGCAAAACTACTAAAAGACTTATCTAAACTGGCAATCTTCTAATGCACTGCATTCTTTGATTAAATATTATGGGTAAGCCATTACGGAAAGTTCCATCAGAAACTATTGATTTCTTTATATATGAATACAAAAAAGATTTACTTAGCTTAAATGTTTGTTTGTCTGTAACAGTACTTTAAATAAACAAGAGCAATACTGCAGGGTGCATCTTTTCGGGAATCAGTCTGCCGATTATGAAAATATACGCCTAAAATATACGTTGGATTGACTCCCTAGCATTGATAGTGTTATTAGTAACGCGAAGATAACCAAATCCCAAAATTGTAGAAATTAAAGTGAATGAATCTAAAGTAAAGATTCGCCCCAAATTGGTAACTGTAGTTACAGGGATGTAATTTTATCAATAGCTGATACTTAGAAATACCATTTTTAAAACATTTTTTTTGTTCAATTAAGCGCATGTATATTTATCACACGACAAAGTTTCTCTGAACCTGAAAGAGACTGAATTATGTTATCGATGCATGAATGTAATTATCTCCCAGCACAAAAATCAGGCAACTAAAAAGGCGAATCAGACAAAGATTCGTGCGGGGAATGTTACTTCATCAAACGGAAAAACTACAGAATTTTTACCGACATAAAGTTAACTATGTGTATGTGTTTATATATACGTATGTAGAAGATTCGCTCTTAAACAAATTGAATAATCATGATGAATTTAATACCACAGTTGAAACGCGGAAGGATGGTAATGCGGGCTATATTTAGTTATATTTAGTTTTATACAAAGAGGATGAGTACCATTCGCAAACATGCACAATTACTTGAATTTCAGTATTTCTTAAGACTCCTTAAGCTTAAGCCTAAAATTTTATTCATTTTCTAGAATCAAAATCATAGATGTAATAGATTATGATAAAAAAATCGAATATGAATTTTAAACATTAGTTCAGATGTCGTTATATCTTGCTTTTACTATTCTGGAAGTTGACATAAAAGTATTAGGACACTGTTCTGTCAAAGAATTAATTATACGCGTACTGGAACAAGTTTCTAGATATATAAACATGAATAAACATTAACTTGTTTTTGAAAGTCTGGTTCCAACATTATATTTTTAGTTATCACGTTCTTTTTAAGAACAATTCAAATGACAATTTTTGTTTTCTTATTATCGCATTTTTAGTCCCCTTTAATAATATTTATTTTCAATATTTTTTTGCATCCTAAGTAGCACGGCAAATTAGTATTACTTAGAAAAATAATTAACTAGTACTCTCCCTCTCCCGCTTTCGTTCCTTCATGCTCTCTCTAAATTTCTCTCTATTTTCCTTATCCCATCGCTCCACAACGCACGAACTAACATAACGCAATAGTCTGATATGTTAAATCCACAGACAAAGTACTGTTTGACACCTTTGCTTCATATTTGTAATATTTCAATTGCAATTATTTTCCAAGCGTTCAGCGTTGACAACATTGGTGAAAATCCCAACTACCATCGACCGTTGTTCGTACCGATAACTATTATTATATGCAACCCAACAGGCATCAGGTATAAGAATGACATCATATCGATAGACATTTAATGTGGTACAGCCGATTACGAGCATAGGGATGGATTTCATATGGTTACCTCGGAAGATGTGCAGCTAAGATATTAAAGTGACACAGAGAGAAAGAGAGTGATAAAAGATTAGGATAAAAGAGAGAAAGACAGATAAAAATAACGCTTTGCTTTTATGCACATTCGTACCTACACTTCCCTGGTGAGCGATAATCGTATATTATTCCAAACGTGAAAAACATTCAAGCGATCTTCTGACACTCGATCGTATGTGACGGTCTATTTCCGTTATAGCTTTCTTTTATCTCACTAAATTGTAAAGGTAAACTTCTCGTCACGCATATTCTCTTATGTTTCATGTTTATCAAAATTTTAGTATATATATATATATATATATATATATATATATATATATATATATATATATATATATATATATACTATAAAAATTAAATACCTACAGACACTAGTGTTTCATCCTTTCGGGAATCTTCAGTGCAGGGTGTCACGATTAATACCAGTCGAACGATTTGAACCCCGAAACACGAGACATCTCTGGCTCGATTAGCGAAGACCCAATGCCAATATATATATATATATATATATATATATATATATATATATATATATATATATATATATATATATATAGGCATTGTTTCCAGTCCTTCTGAATTTCTTACCACTGGACTCAAGCAGTGCCAATTCAGAAGAAGTGTGGATGGTAATTGTGTATTTCATTCCACATAATTACACGCACAGCTGCCTCTACAAGGGTATCTTTGTCTTTCTAGACGGAACGGAAGTATTGGGTATATATATATATATATATATATATATATATATACTAGTAGGCCGCCCGACATTGCCTGGTCATAAGATACATTTAAATATGATATTTTGATTAATGCAATCATTATTATATTATAGTGGACCCAATATATAGCCATGATATAAAAAGTTAAAATGAAATGATTCGTGCGCCACTACCGAAAATCGAAACCAAAACGTTAAGCTTACGATTTACATTTTGCTTTGACGTTAATGCCTGTGATATGAAGACAAATTTGCTGCAAAGCTAAAAATTAAAGCATAAGCCAAT
>NC_136482.1:67897879-68002879 GCF_053919585.1 Euprymna scolopes | reverse complement strand
ATATAATAAATTCCACAGCCAAACAACGTCGCAGCCCACAAGAGCCATGACAGTCAAAGAACCGGAAGTCCAAGACGGGTTCTTTTACTGTCATGACTCTTGTGGGCTGTGACGTTGTTTGGCGGTGGAATTTATTATATATATATATATATATATATATATATATATATATATATATATATATATATATATATATATATATATATATATCAGATGGTATTTTCTAAAGCTTTTTTGAAATAAGGTATCGTACATTTTTTTTTGTTTCTATCATTTTATTCCTGAAAACAGTTTAAGATTAACCATACAATAAAATTGTCACAAAAATGTTAGTCTATATTCTTTTAAACCTTAATTATCTTCTGCTTTTTTTGTTGGAATCATTTTCATTTTCATTCTAAGTAGCTATTTACGTAGCCATTTACAAATGGACATTACATAATGAAAATACTTTGTTAACATTATATGTTCTTTTTTTATCTTTAAACGTTCGATTCGCCCACTCTCACATCAATTTAGCACATCAGCCAGTTTTTTATCCATCAAGAACAAATAATTTCTGGACGACTACACAAAGTCGTAAACAAATTATCACTATTCTTTCATTGCTTTTTTATATCAAGAAGAGCTCTAAGCTTGGTTGTCTGAACATGATCAGTCACCTCAGAACGATTATAAATTTAATATGGAAATCGTTGTTGAATCTTGTAGAACCATAAATATTTACGCCAATGCAAACAATCGTCCACGGAGAAACAACGTAAATATATGTTTTTGACATTGTTTTTTTTCTTTTCTTAAGTATATTCGCGATCGCGTTTAGCAACAGAAGATGGTTCGTTTTGTTTTGATGTAAGGAAAATCATTCGTAATGCGAATATTATGATATTAGTCGGAAGAAAAACAACATAAATAGAAAGCTATAATGTTGCTTATTGATTGGCAGGAATTTCACAAACATTTATCTCACAAAAACAAAGTAAAGCGTAAGTGCTCTTATGGCAGAGATTAGATATAGAGGGGCAGTCTGTGTGGGAGTTAGGAACGATATACTTGTTCACATTACATTTAAATTTCTGCATGTTGTCACTAGAGACCAAACAGAGAATAGGAATGTATTCCAAAAGTGAGCGGTTCAATGAAATAGGTCAGGAGCGTAGACAATCTCATTACAGACAATTAAAGGATGGGATTTAACAGCTAGTCGAATGGATAGAGGCTCCGTTTGTTTAAGAGATGCAAGTACAGTTTTTTCATTGGGGCACATTCTGTGAACATACATGTGAAACAAGCAGAGGGATGAAATAATATAAAAATCTAATTGTGGACATAGCTTTGTAAATATTAGTTTTCACATAGGAAATAATCCTGAGGTCCGCTTGAAACCATATTAAAATATACGTTTGTTTCGTTGGCTTAAACATGTAATTAAGAAATATTTAGAAATTGAAATCAAATTAAATGTTTGCCAAAATGTTAGAAAAAAATAACTAAATTCTAAGAAATAACCTGGGTTATAACATTCTGCATAGTTAGTCCAGAAGCAACTAATAAAAAATAATCTGAGTTCAATTTAGTTAAATAAATAAGTAATGCTCGCTATATTTGCGTAAGGGTACACACGTCTCACGCAATAGAGCAAGAACATCAATCATAAGGTGAAAAAGTGACTAATCCTCAAAAGATACCATATAAAATTAGTGATATTTACCGAGAACCAAATTAATAGATGGACGCTGAGGAAAAATTCCTGTAACTGTTTAGCCCAAAACCTATATAATTCTTATTGAGTTTTAATATAAAGAAACAACGAGATTTGTATAGCAACTTTTTCTTGTGGATTAGACACAATCAAAAGACCCTGCTTTACTTGGGATTTAATGAGATAGATTGAAATATCTACTAGCAGAAGGCCTGACAGCGCCCGGAGTTTAATTAGATACGTGAAAATATATACTAGCAGAAGGCCCAGCGTCGCCAGGGATTTTAGAGGTGGAAATATATACTAGTAGAAGATCTGACGCTGTCTGGAATTTAAAGAAATAGGTGAGAATATATACAAGCAGAAGACCCAGAGTCGCCCGGGATTGAATGAGATAGGTGGAAATATACCCGAGCAGAAGATCTGGCAACGCCTGAGGTGAAAATATATACTAGCAGAAGACCCGAGGTCGCCCTAAATTGAATGAGATATGTAGAAATATATGCTAGCAGAAGACACAGCGTCTCCCGGTTTGAATGAGATATATAGAAATATATACTAGCAGAAGGCCCGGCGTCGCCGAGAATTTAATTAGATAGGTTGAAATATAAACTAGCAAAAGGCCCGACATCGCCCAGGATTGAATGAGATAGGTGGGAATATAAACTAGCATAAGACTCGACCTCGTCAGGGATTGAATGAGATAGACAGAAATATATACTAGCATCAATCCTGAGTCGCTCAGGATGCAATGAGATAGGTGGAAATATATATTAGCAGAAGACCATACGTTGCCCAGAATTGAATCAGATACCTGGAAATATATCCTAGCAGAAGACCTTGCGTCGCCCAGGATTGAATTAGATAGGTCGAAATATATACAAGCAGAAGACCTGGCGTTGCCTGGGATTGAGTCAGATATGTGGAAATATATACTAGCAGAAGACCTGGCATCGCCTCGTATTAAATGAGGTAGTTCAAAATATATAGTAGCAGAATGTCCAGCGTCGGCCAGAGTTAAATGAGATAGATCGAAATATACACTAGCAAAGGACCCGGCGTTACCCGGGATAGAATGAGACAAGGGAAAATATATACTTGCAGAAAGCCCACAGTCGCCCGGGATTGAATGAGATAGGCAAAAATATATACTAGCAGAAGACCTGGCGTTACTCGGGATTTAATGAGATAAGTGGAAATATATACTAGCCGAGGGCCCAGCGTTGCCCGAGATTAACTAAGATAGGTTGAAATATAAACTAGCTAAAGACTCAGTGTCGCTCGGGTTTACTTATATTGGTTAAAATATATACTAGCAGAAGACACGGCGTCGCCCCGGATTGCGTGAGAAAGGTGGAAATATATACTAACAAAAGATCCAGCGTCGCTAGGAATAGAATAGCATATTTGGAAATTTATACTCGTAGAGGACCCGGCATCACCCGAGATAAATGAGATAGATGGAAATATATACTAGCAGAAGGCCAGGCGTTGCCCGAGATTAAATTGGATAGATTGAAATATATACTAGCTGTGACGTAATCTTCAATGGGGGATTACGTCACACTAGCAGAAGACCCAGCGTTGCCCGTGATTGAATGAGAGGTGGAAATATATACTAGCAGAAGGCCCAGCGTCGCACAGGATTTAATAAAATAGGTGAAAATATATACTAGTCGAAGACATGGCGTCGTTTGGGAATGAATGAGATAGATGAAAATATATACAAGCAAAAGATTTAAGTGAGGGCCACATCAGACCACTTCACATCTTTGAAGTCGGCTTGAAAGTCAACAGCAAAGTGTACCTCGATGTGCTGAAAAGTGTAATGTTCCTTGGTGCAATCAGGTGGCCGCTGACAGACCCAGGAAGCGACAGCAGGACACGGCGCTGTCCTACAAGTCCTAAGTGATCCAGGCTTGGCTTCAGAAGGAGTATAACGACTTCTATCACTTGCCCCCCCCCCTCCTCCACCAACCTGAACTCACTGGATAATTTAGTTTCGTCAGACATCGAGAACATCACGAATATGATCTCCACCAACATCAAAGCCAACCTGATCCAGTGCTAGATATATACGTTGAGATATTACAGTAAGGATGTCTGCATTAGAACGAGATTGCCTAAATCCATAATGTCGGTCGAAAAGAATTTTAGTATTAATACTATGGTGGACTAGTGTTTGCTTGAGTAAAGTCTGAAACATTTTTGCGAAGAGAGAAAGTATGTAAATGAGTTAACCAGTTTTTTTCACACCCATTTTTGAAAACCGGTAACACAGATCCAGGTTTCCATAGTTAGCACAGCCAAATGAGGTAAAAAAATTCTTGAAGAGTTTGCAGAACATATTTTTTATGATACCACGAATATATGAAGGCGTGATTTTCAGATCATCGAATTCAGTTTCTGTCCGCAAAGGGAAATTTGTAAGAATAGTTGGTTTGTTTTAAAGTAGAATTAGAGCCGAACACCCGGGCAGAATGGGGTTTATAAAAAAACTTTCGTGTGTGAACATGTTTCTATGGCTGCTTTGAAGAGTTCAGTAGCCTCATAGGCACAGTTCCACAGAAAGAGAAAACTTACTACGCATTGAAAGATTTCTGATGGAATTCCTGATGACTATCCAGTCAGCGTTCCTGAAGTAACTTGTCGTTATGAGCAATGGCTTTTCAACTTAGGGTCGAGAGTTTTGGGTGATGTCTACCAATATCGCAAAGTGATCAGCATTTCAGAGTAAATTATGAGAATTTATTACACAATCATTGGAAACTGTGGCCGGAGATAGGTTTAGAAGTGACGCTTGCTTATCCTGACGATCTGATATATATATATATATATATATATATATATATATATAATATAAAGCTGAATGTGTATGTATGTGTGTGTGTGTGTAGCTGGTCACGAATAGGCTCCTATATGGTTGACTATTTAAAAAAAAAACCGATTACATATAATGATAGAAGATGTATCGAGACACAGGAATGGGTATGTTTGATCTGGCAGAACATTGGTTCATTAAAATTGTGGGGTCTGTGTTCGCGCCTGGTCCCCAAAGTATGAAAATAAAAAAATTAAAAATAAAAAGAAAACGTTTACAAGTGTTTTTGATATAGATGTACATAAGAATACTTTGATAAGTATGTTTTAACTTAAATAGGGATGGTATAATAAAATTTTGTGGTCTGCGTTCTCACCTGGCCTCCATAGAATGGAAATAGGCACAAACTTTAATAAAGACTTTTCATATCTATCTGCATAAGTATACTTTGATAATTATGTTTCAGTTTGAAGAAATAAGGTATAATAAATTATGGGATGTTCGTTCGCGCTTGACCTCCATAGAATGGAAATATGTCACAAAGTTTAACAAGGGTTTTTAATATAGATCAACAGAATATTGCGATAAGTGTTTCAGTGTGAACAGGTATGGTATAATAACTTATGGGGTTTATCTATTTTATTTTTACGTTCATCATATTTTGCTTTGGTTTTGATACCCTCAAATTTACAGTCCTTCCTTATCATAACCTATCATACTTTCATAAATCAGAGTTCATTTCCTGTAGGCTGTTTTTGAACCCAGTCAACGACGGGTACTTTTGCTAGTATATATATACATATATTCGAGTTAAGAATTTATTGTTTGACAGAGGAAATGAAATACGGTTAGCAAAATGTTCAGCTGTGTATAAACACGTATTTTGCTTTTCAGCACATATATTGAAAACTTTATTTGAATGGTGAATAATAGTTATAGGAAAAGGAATTTCATACAACCTGGACAGTCCATTATCGGAATGAAATCAATATTTTCCGGGGTATAACTACCAGATCGGAGAAATAGTGGTCTAGGGAAGAAGCCAGCAATCTGATATATCAGGAATGTTTGGATGTTCCATACTGTTATTCCGAAGTGATCGTCTTCGTCGGCGATATAAGGATGTGTTGGTAGATGAGATCCAAAATCCTTGCGGGTGTGGAGACAGTTTATCAAAAATTGAATCAAAGTTCCATTCCATAGCATATATTTCCGTCGGTGATGAAATTTAATCTGTGACCTATCTCGCTTATATATATATATATATATATATATATATATATATATATATATATATATATATAACCATTCTTTCACAAACTTATCACTGATGTGACACACAACACTTGGTTTATATTAAAACTTTCTCTCATCAACAATATGGCTTGAGGGAAGTCTGTTCTATTGCTGAGATACTAACGATTATGTCTGGACAAGTTCTTTAAAACTAGGTTGGTACCGCTTGATGTACCAAAATAGTTTGACAAGATAGTCATATGAATATTACTGGACGGATATGTAATATAATCAGACCTTTCTTAGCAAATTGTAAATGACCGTTGATGCACGTGTGTCCTCGATGTTGATCCTTAGACTTTTTTTTTTAATTTTCATTTACGACCTCCCTGATGCAATCGTGTTCGAAATTTTATTTTCCGATTACAAAATGCTCTATTTTCAACATGCAGGTAAAATAAATACACACCTACTAAATCGTTTAAAAATAACTTCAAGTTTGTAGTGTGACATAAACTTATATTGATAGTACCATTTAATGCTACTAAAGACGAAGCTCATTTTCATAAAAAAGTTACGAGATACATATCACACCATCGATTATCATGGCTAACAAGGGGTGCATTATTCAAGCTACTCGAGCTTACATTCGCATGTAATATGAATTAGAACAAATAGATAGAAGAAATTGACAAAGCTGCTGTACATAAATGGACATCGTCTACTATGCCAAAAACTCCTCACGCCTTCTCATATCATATATCTTTTTACAAAACCATCATTCGGTTATGCATGGAGTAGTGTTGTCACATTTGGACTAGGGCACCACCCAATAGTGTCATCTTTTTTGAAAGGCACCTCTCCAGAAGTTCCTTAATCTAATAATCCCTTATTGTTCATCAATCTCCAAGTGGATGCCTAAGAAAATCACTCTTCAAGCTAAAACAAATGTTCAAGTATAGATCCAATATTTAATGACTCGCCAAAACATTAAATTAAACGCACGTCATAGGGCATATGATATAATCTGGAAAATAGATTCTTTGTTTAAACGGTCTGTATTTACATTTATCAAATACTTGTATTGCACAATAGGGATTACTTCTACAGTCTCTGTGAAAGGAAATAATTAAGAATTAAAAATATTTCTGTTACTTTTTGGTCTATTTCTTTCTTATTTTATTTTCACTCTCACTTGTACTGCTTAATATAAATGCCGGTGTACCTCAGGGATCGATACTTGGACCTTTATTATTCATGATATTCATAAATGACTTACCTGATAAAATTGTCTCTGAGATCGGTATATTTGCCGACGACACCACGTTCTATAGAAGATATGTGGGAAAAACCAATGAACACATATCTAAGGAAATGGCCGAAACCCTAGAAGAAGACCTTCAGTCTGTAGTGGAATGGGGTCAAAAATGGATGGTAACGATCAACGCTGCCAAGACAATGCTCGTTTCCTTTAATAATTGCATGACACCTTACCGACCACAAATAGCTATGGCTAGAGATACTTTACTTGAAAGCACTTCGTTCAAGCTTCTTGGCTTAACGTTCACAGAAGTTGGAATAGATACATCGAAATCATTGCTAAGGCTGCTGCAAAGAAGGTGGGCTCTCTCTCTATCGTGCTAGAAAGTTACTTACGACTGAAAGTATCCTGACCCTCTACAAAGCCACCATTCGCCCATGAATGGAGTACTGCTGTTATATTTGGTTTGGTGCATCTGCTACTAATCTCTCGCTACTAGACAGGTTCCAAAAGAGAGTCGCCAACCTAATAGGTCCCGAACTCACATCTAAACTTCAGCCCCTGTCCTATCGACAAAATGTTGCATCCCTCTGCCTGTTTTACAAATATTTTAATGATGGATGCTCTGACGAACTACAAGCCCTTGTACCTCCTGGACGAAAATACCTCCGACAAACGCGACAAGCAGTGAAGTCCCACCCCTACACAGTCGAGCTCTCTGGATGTAAGAATAATAGCTTCTTCCCCAGAACTACAAGAATTTGGAATTCTCTTCCGGTTTCTTGCTTCCCTAACTGTACTGACATGCAGAATTTCAAGTATAATGTGAACAGACATCTTGCTTCTAAACTCCTTACGTAGTACACCTGCAACTTAGGTCCCTGATATCAAATTGGCAATGTGCCTTGTTTGTGGTGAAAATGTTATAAAAAATTAAATGAAGGTACATCTAATATAAATTTTGTAATATAAATCATCTATGTATAATATTAACAAAATACACGAAATTGCAATAATAAATTACGTTTTAATTTGATGCTAGTGTTACAAAATGTATACCAGCTACTAGAATTTTATATATTAATTAAGATTAATTTAAGCTTATATTTTTAGTTTATATTTTAAGTTATTTCACTGATAAAGTCAACGTATACTACACATTTATTTTTTGACTATGATCAATATTCTGATTGTTATCAATAAAATTTATGCTTGCAAGATTTTTTCATACTATCAATTTATGTCCCTGTCTACACATATATCTCTATGCACATATATGCATACATGCATGTATCTAACCTGTCATACACTCAGGCACATATATGCATAATGTATAGCTTCATATACTCATGCACATACGCATACATAAAACCTATATATACAACGTTTCATACACAAACACACACGAACACATATATACTCATATATATGTTTTGTGTATGTGTATGTGCATGTGCATATGAAGATATACATTGTACATATATGTATATGCCTATTATATGTATATGGGTGTATGGTAAGATATAAACATGCATGAATGCATATATGTGCGAAGAGATATATGTGTAGACGGGACATAGAATTTATATGAATATTCATATATATATACATATATATATATATATATATGTACATTTATATATGTATATATATATATATATATATATATATATATATATTGTGTCAGATCATGTCATATGCTACTGGTACCATGTAACCCAGTACTACCTGGTCGGGTCACCGGCGACTAAACTGGTTCCCCCACCAGACTTGTTTGGTGAGGAGGGCGGCTAGTCTCCCTGGAGGATTAAAAACAAGACCTTCCAAAGGGCGAATGAACTCTTTTTCTGGGTCAACGGCCAACTAGCACCGTGTATATTTGTGCGTGTGTATATGTGTATTGGGGTGGAGAGGGCTCCCGTAAGCCGTGGTGAAGGCAACCTTTCTAGGAGAAGCAAATCTCTGATTTAAAAAACCATAAAGCGTGAGACCAGTACCCGCATTAAGCTGGTCTGCAGTTTAATTTGTTGCTGGCTATCTTGCTCTTGCTTGTTGCTGGATCTCAACATTTTGAACCGAGAGAGAGACTTAGCTGTCGTACAAAGCTAAGACTCTGTAACATCATCTTTGTATAGATACTCCCTCAGGCATTTGAGCTTATGGATTTTAAATGTCTGAGGGAGTGGCACTCGTCTGACAAGACGTTGCAATCATCATATATATTAGGTTGACAAGAAGGTTCTTGAAGAATTTTTAATTTTGATTTCAAATGATGTATTTTCAAAGAAGTTTTCGTTATAATAACTTTTAATTTGTATATCATTTAAAATAGCATCTTCTGATCTATTTAATCGCTTAAATTCCACTCATTTTAAAACAATATCTTCATTTCAGAACGTTGAATACAAAGCTATAAAAGAAGCAAATTCGCACAAATTCCTTATTTCAAACCAAAATAGGCTGAAAAGCTCTCGATATCAACGGAGCGTTTGGACCAGAATCCACTACTGAATGCACAGCACTATGGTGGTTATGAAATTTCATGGCGGCGACCAGAGTCTTAAAGATTATAACCGTAATGGTCGACCATCGGATAATGACAACGATAAATTAAGAGCATAAGTGTAAGCTAATTCACGCACAACTGTTCGAGAACTTGCTTCTGAATTAAACCTAATGTATACGACGATTTCCAACTACTTGCAAAGGATTGGGAAGACAAAAAATCTAAATAAATTGGTGCCTCATGAAGTGAACGACAATCAAAAGAAACACGGTTATGAAGTGTCATATTCCCTCTTTTATGCAACAAGATTGACCCGTTTCTCGACAGCGTTGTGACTTGCGATGAAAATGGGTTTTACGTCGACAAAGCTCCACAACACTTCCAGAAGCCAGAGTTATGCCAAAAGAATGTCATGTTGAATGATTGATGGTTTGCGACCGGTCTCATCCATCACAGTTTTTTTTTAATGCAGACAAAACAGAGGAGTACTGTTTACAAATACATCAAATACATCAGAAACTTCGACAACAACATTAAAATTAGGTAACAGAAAAGGCCCAATTTTCCTCCACGGCAATGCCAGATCGCACGTTGCAAAACCAACCCTACAGTAGTTGACTCACACTTTTTCAAGCATCTCGACAACCTTCTCCGTGAGAAATGCTTTAAAAAAAACTAAGCGAGATCAAAAACGCCTATAGCAACTAGTTCGCAATCAAAACGCAAGATTTTTTTCGTTACTGGAATAAATATACTTGTTTTGCGTTGGGAACGTGTGTTGATTCTGATGGTGCTTATTTCGATAAATAATTTTTTGTTTGAAGCGAAATATGTTCATCTGGATTAAAAAATTTTAAACCGTAAAAAGTTTCTTGTCAACCTGGTATATATATTCATTATGTATATAATACTTTAGTCAGTTAGATTTTCATGTTAGTTAAAATGTATCTAACACATCAACATTTGCTTCTGTCTGGCCAATAAGTTACATAATTTATCCATTTCTATTTTCTTTATAATGCAAATTACAATTCTCATCGATTTAATCAATTACGTGCTATATACAGTTCGTCATTTTCGGAAAGATAGATAGCAATACATTAACCGATAATTTACATTTTTTACAAACAAGATAATAATTGCAAAAGTGCGAATAGCTACCTATGTTTTATTATTCAAAGACATTTTTTATTCTATTGCACTTTCCTCATTTATTCCTTCTCCAAAATAGATTTTGTTCTGTTGCAAGCCAACCATTTTGGATTTGTTGAAACTTTATGAATTGTAAATTTGTAACATCCTTTTATATTCAGAGAAGTAAAGAGCCATATTATTTTGTACCTAATTAACATAAGTGCTTACGGTATGTACGAAACCACTAGGGAATTTTGCTGTACATACTATGAGACATTAAAATTAAATAGAAATAACTATATTTGTTATTTATTCCAGAATAATGTTAGAACATCGTGAATATTAGATTGAAATCTAAGTAAAACAAGTATAGCTGTGGCCCAACGGGTCAATTGTACGTCGAAAGCATGTATATAAAAGCAAATGAAAATATTTAAATGAATAAGTTGTAAAAATAGGAAATGAAATAAAAGCGATCGAAAGTATTTTTATGTGAAGTTCTCCATTGAAGTAATGTAAACCATTCATCAATTTTTAGAAACAGTTTTGATGTTTTTATGTCCCTGTTCCGGACGGCCTGCTAGCGTGAATTTTTTTTCACTCGGATTAATTACGCGTGTCTGCTCTTCCGACAAACACCTATTTTTTTGGATCTCATTTCAAAGCGAGATCGCATCATAGTATAATCGATTACTCAATCTAAAAAATAAATTGAATTACATGAAAAATACCCATTTATATATATATATATATATATATATATATATATATATATATATATATATCTGTATATATATATATGTGTGTGTGTGTGTTTGTGTGTGTGTGTGTTGTATAGTAAGACTCTTGTATTTTTAACCGAATAGATGTTCCAGTTCTAAGATTCAAATATGTCATGTGAATCTAGAGCAAAGATAAATCGATTTCGATTTCGATTTCGTGGTTTTTATGTCTAAACGGCCGTTTAATCCTCAGTAGTTATAAAATAATTGAATAACCAGGGTGAACCAAAAGTAGGAGGACAGCATTTTCGAATAGGTTTATGCATATACTCTCAAAAAGTTCCGAGTTTTCTGAGTTCTGATTTTAATTTTGATTATTATATATATATATAATGGCTAAATACAGACCAAAAAGCATAATGAATTTCAAAAATAAAAAATGAAAATAAAGGTTAGCTAACCAGGCTTCGTTCCTCACTTATCAAAGCTAAATCGAGGAAAATACGATTAAAACAAACAAACAAAAAAAGTCATGAATATGGCGGGAGTAGAAAAAAAAAAACAAAAAAAATAACAGAAATAAACAGGGGAAAAATTACATAGAGACTAAATTACGTCCTAGAAGATTTTCTTTTTGCTTGCAAAGAGAAGGTCTCAAAGACTTAATAAAAAGAATGTCTAAAATTTTCAAATGATAGGGAGAGTGCGACTTACTAAGGATCGTAAACATGTCAGCACTGAAATTCGTGGCACACGCATGGTTATTTATAAGATGGTCGCAAATCGCAGAACCATACGTTTTACTCAGAACATCCGAGGGTGAAAAATTTGCATAACGAATCTTTGTAGGCACATTCTGTTTCAAACGCAAATCTAATCTTTGCGATGTTCGGCCAACATAGTGCGCATTGCAAATACATTTAAATAAATAAATAATAGAATTATTATGGTGGCGGGGGGAGAACATCTTTGCGAATAGACGGCAATATAGGCCTAGTTGAAAAAACAACATGCGGATTCGATGCAAATTAACACGGTTGCATCGACAAAGAAATTTGCTTAGCAAATCGGTCACTGATGTTACCTAGCCAAGGTAGACGTAGGTACACAGGACATCTATTAGCTATAATTTCTTTGGGTTTATGAAAATTGGAAGCTTTATTATCAATAGTAGTTTCAACAATATCCAAGGGGTAACCATTATTACAAAGGGTCTTAGTGATAAATTTGAGTTCGTCATCCAAATTAACTTAAGTACAAATTATCAAGGCCCTATGTGCTAAAGTTTTGATTAAATTATATTTTTGGTTTATAGGGCAAAAAAGTCCCAACGCATATAGAGACCCGTAAAAGTTGGTTTACGATAAACAGAAGTAAGAAAACACGAGGATGTCTTGGACATAAAAACATCCAAAAAACGGAAGAGTAGAATTCGTTTCCTTGTCTACCGTAAACGTAAGGGCTGGATGAACGTTATTAAGGGACACAAAAAAGCATCCGCATTCGTCTCGTTGTCAAATAAGAAGAAATGAAATAGAAATACATTCTCTTATTTAAGCAAATATGTAGTAAATGATTGTTCATAACAGAGTGCTCCCTTCTGTTGAAAGTGCCTAATAAAAGAATCTCGGTTACACTTACTGTAATACTGAAACATAACGGGTAATATGCCTTGCTATTGCCAGAATAGTCATGTTTAGATCTGAGTCTGAATACTTGCTTATTTCCCCACATTAAATAGATGTGATGCAGCGAAACAGTTTACCTACAAATACCCATCATCTCCGTTAGTGGGCATGAGATCGTCGGTAAAAAATAATGTATAACTCTTCATAAACGAATAAAATCTTGCTGTTGCTGAGGAATGTTTAATATAAGCATCTAGCTCGCATTTACTGTACTACACTAAATAATCTAAACGTTCGTCTGTTGTTCAAACGAGTGTGTTTCAGTCTCAGCCTGAAGTATATACTTCTTTGGCCGCACACACGCACATATGCACACGTATATTATTTCTATACTCGACTTCATAAAGTTTAACGAGGAAATGTAAACGATCCAATTTTCCCCAGCATTGGTAGTTTTACATTAAAAAAAGATTGACATATTTTTGCAATGAACTTACTGGGAATTAATGCAAAATCAGTTATTTAAAAGTTTAATGTTACAAAAAGTATAGAATATCTCAGTGGATTCTGATTAAATGATCATGACCAGCGTTATTAAAGACATCGTTTCATTGGTTAAGCACGTCATGCGATAAAAATGCAGTTCAAGTGAAGTAAATACATCAGTCGAAAAATTTGAAGCAAAAACTCGCCGACAAACTGATAATAATCATGTTTTCTAAACGTTCAAACGATCTGGATTGGAATGTTGTGCACGAGAAATTTATTCCCTCTCCTAAGTTTAATACTAGAGAATATATATATATATAATTTATAATTCTCGGTAAATTTATAAAAAAGTGATATTTATATTAAACAAGAAACGAGAGGAAAAGGCGTATTAAGTATTCGAGCTGACCATGGGCATGTTTTTCGGACGAGGCACCATTTTCACCTGGTTACAACGAGCCGGGCAGTGATAGAAAAACAGTTGTTTATCGTGCACGAGTAATTGAATTTTTCCTCTTATTTCAATGCCAACAAGATGGTGTTTGGAGAAGATGCTTAATACGAGGAATATAACTATATGAGACCAGGTATTGCCAGTCTATAGGAGTTGTTATGTAATGTGCAGTATACACACATATATTTATTTAAAATAGATAAAAGTGCAAAAGGTACACCAACTCTTTACATACAAACACGCAATTACATTTCTAGCAGATCTTCATCTGAAACCTTGCTTATAACACATCAAGAAAAGTTGATAAATGGATCGGTTATAAATGACATAAAAGGAAGTAAAACATCGTGTTTGACATTTATGGATGTGAGCGCGAACGCAAATTTATCGATGTTATGATACAGACGACAATATTAAATTAATAATACCATTGTTAATTTATTCGCAGGAATAATTCGGTTTGTTCTTGCTGAATAAATACTTTTTTCTTTCAATTGCATCAGTCGAAAGATGGACAAATACACCAAAATCTATTATTGGACTCTATGAGAGTTAGGCAACGTTTGCTTCTTTCTTACAAGCTTCCTTCCTGTACTTTAATCACACAAAATGCATGCTAAAATCATGACTCTTATCTGGAGTTGAATTATGTTTAAAATATTTTGTGTTAATTTTAATTAGTATAATAATATTATTTATCTAGTATATAAAGTAAAATCGATTTTCCTCTTAAAATTCAGTCATTATATGAAAATAATTGAACGCCTGTTATGAAAATCTTTTCCACCCATCACCAATAACACAACCTAATCAGTTTTACACGAAAATAAACTCATATTTTAAATAATTACAAAAATGATTACATTCATTCTGGGATTTCTGCTTTTCCTGCAAACACCTTCGAAATGAATAGTATTAATAATATTTCCTCCCTATAAATTTACTACTCACACGTGACTTTTTACACAGGGTAATTTAGAGGCCACATGATGTTATTGAACCGGCACATTTCATGATTTTTTTCTGTAACTCTTGCTACCTGAAAATTACACATTTTAAATATTCGGAATTACTTTAAAAAATCAAAACATTTATAACCCAGGAAAAACCAAGGACAAACAGCTTGAAACGCATGATCTGGCAATAAAAAAATGCACGGAAAATTAATTCTTTTGAAATATTCTCTAATGCACCTATACCATTAAAATAATAAAAGAATAATTCTAATAAATACCATATATTAATTATTATGACTAAACGTAAATATTCGTTGGCATGATTCGCCAGAGAATAAAATACTGCATTTTCGAATATGAATATCTTTTTTGCTGTACTTTAATTTATTATATAACTTGTAGCTGATTCAGCAATCAAAAAACATTGAACAATGTCTTTGTCAAAAACGACTACTCCTTAACACAAATAAATAAAAAATACCTTAGATATTATTCTCCTTTGGATACGATTTATAAACTAATTTAATATTCTATTAGTTTAAAAAATTTATTTATCAGGCCATTATCAGCTAAGTACTTTTGTGAACCGAACATATTTCCCCACTCTACATTTCTAGGTGGTTTCATTCAGAAATTACAAATAATCATATTTTCTACACGTTACAAACCGTAATGAAATAATACATTTATTATTTAGAAACCCATTATTGACATGGAGACAAGCGTTTTGTTTACAATTCGATACTTTCCTCTTAACAATTAAATACAAAAAATAAAATGCTGCAAGAATTGCATTTAACTTAAAAACCCCGTCTAAAAGTCGTACGGTCTGTAAAATGCAGAACAACTCAGCATTCTTAACTCTCGAAAATATGTAAGAAACCCGCAATCAAATAAACAGTTGGGTTCTTCAATTAAAAACCTTCTTTCAGAAATACTAACAATATTGCGTATTAGATTCTTCTTCTTTCTGTGCCGTGGCATTTGCTTCATTACTTGTTCTTGGGGTCCGATAGTAGTGTTGACACACGTCGCTCTGCACATCCAGTCTAATATCCTTTACATTTACTTTCCCCTGGTTCATTTTCCGTCATTTTAGTCCTTCAAGATGTGCCGTTCGATGCCTTCTTTTTCGCGCAATAGTTGCCAAACAAAGCGACATTGCCTTTCCTTGATGGTCTGCATCAGCAGGCGATCGACCTTCATTCTTCTTAGGACTCTAGCACTTGACACTCTGTCTGTCCAAGAAATGCTAAACATTCGTCGATCGAACCACATCTCAACTGCCTTCAAACGTCCACTCATCATCCATATGTCGGAACTGGCCAGACGTAACACTTTAACAACCTTTTCCTGATTCAGAAACTCAGATTTCGTGTACCCAGAACGCCTTTAATATTCATAAACGTTTTTTTCACAACAGCTATTCTGTATTGATGTCTGATCCTGATCGATCATCTGATGCAATCATGCTTCTCAAGTACGTAAAGCATTCCTTTTGATGTATCGCGGTTCCATTCACTAATAGATAATAATGAGGTATCTGAGTTTTCTTACTGCAGACCATTGAAAACGGATTCTATGTCATTCAAAACCCCCCGACCAACCATTCTAATAAAAAATATTTACTATTAAACATGAATATTTATTTGCATAAGAAAGTACATTTTCGAATATAAATGTCTGTTTGCTTTTCTTTACTTAAATACATTAATTATGGAATAGACTGAACACATATAAATTAAACATTGTCTTTGTCAGGAAGGATTCTTTTTAACGTTCTGGGAAAAGTATATAAACTTTTTTTCAATTTCTATTAGATTCAAAATTGTGTTTTATAAAAAGAACATACAATACATCTATCGCCGATGTTAAGCTTTTCTTACCGGACACATACCACAACCCCATATGTTTTTACAACATTTATCTATATAAAAGCTAGGTACGTTCAAAGATGGAATACTGCTGCCATATCTGGGCAGGAGCTGCTAAAAACAGCCTATCCTGCCTTGACAGAGTACAAAGTAGACTTCGTGGCTTAGTGGGGATGCCCTTTTCTCTACCCTGCAACCTCTCTCCCACAGAAGAGACGTTGCGGGCCTATCCTTGTTTTATCGTTATTTCCATGGTAGGTGCTCGTCTGAACTCCAATCTCTGGTCCCCCATCGCCAATCTTTCACGAAAAACACCCGTCTAGCTGAATCCACTGTGAAAAATTTCCTCCACTCTATATCTGTGCATAAATCAAAACGCGGATTCCATGAACAAAGCTTCTTTCTTAGAACTGCACGCCTGTGGAACTCTGTTCCGTCTGCCTGCTTCCCACCTGACTACAACTTAGATGTCTTCAAGTCCAATGTAAACAAATTCCTAATGAACTGCCCCCTTAAGTAAACACTTCATCAAATCTCCACCCTAACGTAATGCACTTGCAATAACCCTTATCCCTGAGTGGCTTCCGGGCCTTGATAAGTGGTGATCACTGTGTAAAAAAACAAAAAACAAAAAAAACTTGCTTCTATTTATAATATAAAAAGAAAACACCGCACTTTGCTGGTTGAAAAAAATTGGATTTTCCCATAATCATAAAGAAAGTTCTGTATGATTATAGCGCACACCAACCAAGTTGCTTAACGACCTTTTATTCAAAAACATAAAACGAACTGAGTAACAAGAGATATGTAGATACATAATAGACCGGTCACTTTTTTGTAGTTGATAAACAACGAGCTGCAAGCAGATCGATCTCTAACTGGGAGTCGTATTCCGAAATAAGATAATGAACTGGGAATTCAGTTTACAGAATTGGTTTTGGCTTTCCAAGTTAAATGCAATTTGGCAGAGGTTTAGTACAAAAATGCAAGGAAGGTGTGGGCATTTTGATTTTCCCCGGGCATACAAGAGACACGATTTTTGTTAATTTCTTACAAACTGAAGCAGCCAGTAAGCACTTTATTTACTAACTATGTATTTTCTCACTTCATCTTATAATCACTTTCTGGTATTCCATAATATCTTTGTGAACATTTATTAAAGTACGGGTGACTCTGTTTCCAGCTTATTTAGATATTTGTTCGGCAACCACGTATGCAAATTATATAGCAGCACAAGCGATTCTCTATTATCAGGACACATCACAGTTTATAAAGTTTTGAATAGATGAGGTTTTACGACGAGTGATTATGACTGTGACTCATTGGTTCATGAGTAGATAGTTTAGTCAAAAGGCTAAGTAAAACGTGTATTTCAGCTAATTGTTCAATACAAGTAAACATGACGCACCCTCACAAAAATGCTCCCCATATATATATATATATATATATATATATATATATATATATATATATATGCATTCGTGTGTGTGTGTGTGTGTGTGTGTGTGTGTATGATTGGCCGGGATTTATTGTGAAGCTCGAACTAGCTAAAATATCAATGATTACCAAACTCTATTCCATGATGAATAATCTGAATGTAATGCTTTTCGTTCAATGGAATATCGGCTAAATAAGAGAATGAAAGTAGAAGTTTTGAAATGTCGTATTCAACATGGTGCGTAAAAAATGAAAGAAGTTAAAGCAAGAAGAAAGAAAGAAGGGACAAGAATGAGATGAGGAAATGAAATTAAAAAATTAAAACCAATGAAATCTGAGAATTTTACAAAATTCAATAAAAGAAGTAAACTGTTCAAAAATAGTTCCCAGGTCACAGTTATAGGATTTCGGAAAATAACACGATTCCGACTTTGTGTATTTCTTTTCATTTATTAAAAAAAAATTCAAATCCACCATTCTTGAAAATGAGATTCCGATAAACATCATACTATTTGCGACACCTGAGAGAGAGAGAGAGAGAGAGAGAGAGAGAGAGAGAGAGAGAGAGAGAGAGAGAGAGAGAGAGAGAGAGAGAGAGAGAGATACAGAAGTAAACTCTAAAAAATAAGTGAATCTAGAAACATTTCTTTACCCGTAACCAAGTAAGTAAAGAAATGTTTAAAGAAACGGAATAAAAATACAATCATTCTAAATAAACGAGAAAAAAACTGTCGACCCATTTTTACGTCTCCTACTATTTCCTGGTTGGAGAGCAAATAAATAGTTGAATTAGAATGGTTTTTCGAGTCAGAGACGATTTTCCCTTAGCGGAACAACTTAAAAGAAAGGTAATTTCCTTCAGTTTGATCTTCAAATAGAAGAATTGCGTTTGAATGAAAATATCTTCAATGCAATGTCCTCATGAACAGAGTAGAACAAGTGAGAATACAAATTTACAGAAAATAAAATTAAAAATATCAATCACTCGATTGGTACTGATATTTTGCTCTAGCCATTGACCGCATTCGATAACTTCCAGTACGATTAGCAATAAACGCTCTAAGGAACATATCAAAACCTAAATCCTTATCCACGAAGTCAGCACACACACACACACACACATATACATAAATAGATATGTACAGCACAGTTTTGTAACAATTTCATGTCCTGTAACGAAGATTAACTCAATACAAACTATTAACAAATCTTGTGTTTAGAATTTTTATTCACATTTTGATCAAAATTCATGACATAATTTGGATTCTAGAACATTTCTAAAAAAGTTAATGCTTAAGTGTAAAGTATTTTAATAAGTTTGGCTAAATGAATAACTTCTCTTTAATGAAATCAATCAAATTAATTAGATTTTAAATTGGGATCTAAATAATAAAATAAGGTTTATAAATATCTTAGAATGTTGAATGAATATACGTAAGGTTAAATCCATCCCCATACCTATTTAAAGATTGAGTTGGTCAATTAAATTAAATTAACTCGATCATATTATTTTCTTTAAAATCTTAATGTGTTGAAGAAATGTAAGTAAGATGAAAACAAAACCTTATGATATTCTGTGTTATCGGTGCAAGCAATTCATGATGTAATTTCGATGTTTTATTAAATAGAAATAAAAACAATTTTTACCATATTTTTTTTTATACAATTTTACTGCCGTAAAATTGTATAAACATAATCTGAATAAAGCCCTTATAAGAAAAAACCGGCAAATAAATAAGACAGTGTCCGGTGAGATATTAAGACTCGTGACTCAGGATTTTCCAACTACAAATTGCTACAATGGCTGACGAGAGTCCACGAAACGTTACCATGTATTAATCACATGTTGGTTTGGATCCGGTGCTACCAGGTGGTTTTGAAACTATTGAATTCAAACAGATATTACGTTACATTGAATTTGATTTTTAATACTCAAACTCCGAAAATGTAAAATTCGAGTAACAGGCTAAACAAGAATTCAATTTTAAGATTCTGTTATGCTCGATTCATATTCCAAGATGGTAGGGATATAAACATAAACTTCTAGACATCCACAGAGTAAGACTGCGTGATGAGAGAAAAAGAGCGAAAGAGAGAGAGAGAGTGAGAGAGAGGGAGAGAGAGGGAGCGAGAGAAGAAAGAGAGAGATAGAATAGAGAGAATAGAATACTTGATTAACAGAATATAATAATTGCATTCAAGATATATGTTCACTCTTAAAAGTAGGCATATATTTTCAATTTGTAAAAGAATGTTATCGAATATCAAATTTTAATAAATATTGCTTAATTTATAGTAAAAATTATTTGAAATCTAAAAGGTGAATAACTTTCAACACTAAAATTCCTATGAATGCAGATATGACAAAAGAAAGATTTCCTTTCATATTACACATTACTAGTTTATCAAACGATCGTCGGAAAATACTTGTCCGTAACTGTTGATTTGACTAGAATATAATAGTGTAACGTTACTGCTACACTCGAACCGTATTCGTTACACATCGAACATCTCTCGGAATCCCATGCCGTCCAGTACTGTCGCTAAGAAACAAATGAATACAAACAAGGAAAGAAACAAAAATCTGATTCGGCTCTTTCGTTTTGTTTTAGCAAAAGTCGTTTATTACTGTTATATTCAAAATAATGCCTGCTTCTTTTTTTTTGCTATTCATTATGTCAGCCATAAGATTAATAAACCCTACCGTCTCGACACTAGGTTAAAAGCCTCTCCCCGCCATCACGTAGCCACACGTCCATCTCACCCGGTTTTTCTCTCATCGCCTCGTGAAGCATTTTTCTCTCCTTTTCTTGTAACACAAGCTCGCACACACTTGCTAATTTGCATACGTGCTTTAACGGCTGCTGCTAATATATTCTCTAGCCAGCTATCCCTCGGTTACCGGTGACATTTTCACACGCGTTCATACGCGTTATGTGACAATAGTTAAAATCTCCTTTATATATTGAAATGTCTGCATGTGTATGTATATATATTAATGTGTGTGTATATATATATTAATGTGTGTGTATATATATTAATGTGTATATATATATTAATGTGTATGTATATATATTAATGTGTATATATATATATTAATGTGTATGTATATATATTAAGGTGTATGTATATATATATATATTTATGTATATATGGCAGACACGACAGGAAGACGAATGAACACATTTCTAAAGAAATGGCAGAAACACTAGAGGAAGACCTCCAATCTGTAGTGGAATGGGGACAAAAGTGGTTGGTCGCATTCAATGCTGCCAAGACTAAACTAGTTTCATTCAATAATTACAAGAAACCCTCTCTACCACCCATAGCAATGGCCAACGACTCTTTATCTGAGAGTCCATCTTTCAAACTCCTTGGCCTAACCTTCACAGGAAACATGAGTTGGAACAATTACATTGAAGGCATTGCCAGGGCCGCTGCAAGAAAGGTAGGCTCTCTCTACCGTGCTAGAAAACTACTAACACCCGAAAGTATCCTGTAGCTCTATAAGGCCACCATTCGCCCATGTATGGAGTATTGCTGCCACATCTGGGCTGGTGCATCTGCTACTAGTCTCTCGCTCCTTGACAAGGTTCAAAAGAGAGTCGCAAACCTGATAGGCCCTGAACTGGCATCTAAGCTTCAGCCTCTGTCCCATCGACGAAATGTTGCATCCCTCTGCCTTTTCTACAAGTATTTTAGTGGTGAATGCTCTGACGAACTGCAATCACTTGTGCCCCCACGACGCGAGCACCCTCGACAAACCCGACAGGCTACTAGATCCCACCCCCACACTGTAGAGGTCCCTAGATGTAAAAGATCTTTTTACTCCAATAGTTTCTTCCCCAGAACCGCAAGACTCTGGAATTCCATTCCAGGTCCCTGCTTCCCCAACAGTACTGACGTGCAGAAGTTAAAGTGTAACGTGAACCGACACCTTGCTGCCCAAATCCCTACATAGTACCCCAGTAGTTGTTGCCCCTGATAGTAGCCCCCTACACCAAAGTGGCAATTTGCCTTGTTTGGGGTGAAAATGTAAAAAAAAAAAAAAAAAAAATATATACGCATATATTCTCTCTCTTACTATATGCATTTGATATAGGTTTTGCATGTTTGATTGTGAATTTTGGTTTAATATGTATATCTGAGTTTTTAATGTAAATAATTTTAGTGCTATTATATCGGGACCATTTTTATCCATTAGTTAGAAATATTGAAACTTTACTCCATGAAGATACTATAACCACAAATGTTCTTTTATTAATGCCAATTAAAAGTTAAATGTAACTTGCGTAATGCTTTTAGTCTCAAACCACGAATAATAAAAGAACAAGAGTAAAGTGGAATTAATTGGGATATCTAGCATTTGAATGTCTTTAAGCACACTGCTATCTTTGTCTTGGTAAAACAGTAGAAATAATTAAATTTACTGATAAAGAAGAACTCTATAGTAAGAAATAGAAAATCTCAATAAATGCTAGACAAAAAACATACACACTTTAAGAATAACTCTGTGAATATGAGAAACCCTCCGTAACCTAATAATAACTTTTAATTTAATCCTGATTGTTAAAATAAAGAAACATTTTCATTTAACACATTCACAAAAGGTGTGCGTCATATTCATAGGAAATAAAAGAAAAAGGGGCCAAATAATAGTCAAACGAAGCGTTGTTAGAAAGAAGTTCGGACATTGGCTAATGAAAACATCAATTTGTGAGAGAGAATAACAACGAAACCGATTGGTTAGATAGCTAGACTAAACATAACGTGGATATATAAACAATCGATAACACGAATTTCATGCAATTATCCAGACGATTCCCTACGGAAATGATATTCGGGCGCTGTGTGGCGTAATAGCGATGAATTCATTGCACGGCTTTTATACCCTTACATAAAGATTTAAATCAACACATAATTCTACTAAATCTTATATTTCGCATTCCTATTCAACTTTTGATTAATATTCATGATATGATTTGGATTTGAGAAAATTTCCTAAATTGACGGCTCAAAGGATTTTAAGAAGAATCTTAAAATTCGGAAATTTTGCTTAAATGATAATTAGTGACTATGAATTAAATTTAGTGCAAATCTGAAATATTTCAAATTTGAAATGTTACGATGTGAATATATTACACACAATAAAAACACATACTCCACAGATACTGAAATTTGAAGATTTTTTATTATTTGATATTTAATATTTATGACTACATTTTTATAAAATCGAACGTATCTGAATTGTCACGTCTCTCCCTGCCTCATATGCATAAAATGTGATTAAACTAAATACAGCCCACATTATTTATGTCTCGCAGATGAGTTCGATAACTCATAATGTTCTGTTAGTTAGAGCCAATCATTCACATAGAAATATATAGACATATACACATATAATATTCCCCCATATATATATATATATATATATATATATATATATATATATATGCACGTACGTATGCATGGTGGGTGTGCGTGTGTTTGTATGTGTGTGTGTGTGTGTGTGTAATTTCCTTTTAACATTCAGCTCAGTTTACTATTTTGCTTCCCAAACAAAAAGAGGTCTCATTCCAATACAGTTTAATACACATATTCCGAAATTCTGTGGACAACGGAAATTAGATTTTGTAAAATCTCTATTGAAATTAAACTCTTGTTTATTACGGAATCACTTAAGCGTAACTCATTAAATATGAATTTGATTCTTTGTTTATTTTTTTAATCTCCATCCGTCTGTCTGTCTCTCTGTCTCTCTCTATATATAAAATCCAATTAAGGTTTATGTCTATAGCATATATTCAAGAGAATCCTAATTATATAAAAGTGCCCAATACTATATAGAGTTGTATTTTAGTTGCGTAAACTTTTATTTTTCAGGTATTTTGGTTACACGGTTGCAGATATATTTCTATTCTAGCTGGAGATTAACTGGACTTTTCCAAACCACACGTTGAAGTATAAGGAATATGAAATGAAAAACTCGCTATATCATTTTTAGACCTTATATATCATTTCATATAATATACTGAAAGTTTCATATTTAATATCAAAGTAGTTCCAAAATATAGCTTTAAAAATTTAGCCAAAATATACAGATAACACTTCCACCTTATATATATATATATATATATATATATATATATATATATATATGTATATATATATATATATATATAATCTACACGGTGTCCACAAAGTCTGGCTACATTGTGTGCACCGTGTAGATTATGCAGCCAGATTTTGTGTGCACCGTGTAGATTATGCAGCAAAACGTTGTGTGCACCATGTAGATTATGCAGCTATACTTTGTGTGCACCGTGTAGATTATGCAGCCACACTTTCTTTGCACCGTGTAGATTATGCAACCAGATTTTGTTTGCACCGTGTGGATTATGCAGCCAGACTTTGTGTGCACCGTGTAGATTATGCAGCCACACTTTTTGTGCACCGTGTACATTATGCAGCCAGACTTTGTGTGCACCGTGTAGATTATGAGACCAGACTTTGATTGCACCGTGTAGATTATGAGGCCAGACTTTTTGTGCACCGTGTAGATTATGAGACCAGACTTTTTTTGCACCGTGTAGATTATGCAGCAAGACCTTTTGTGCACCATGTAGATTATGAGACGAGATTTTGTGTGCACCGTGTAGATTATGCAACCAGATTTTGTGTGCACCGTGTAGATTATGCAACCAGCTTTTGTGTGCACCGTGTAGATTATGCAGCCAGACTTTGTGTGCACCGTGTAGATTATGCAACCAGATTTTGTGTGCACTGTGTAGATTTTGCAACCACATTTTGTGTGCACCGTAAAGATTATGAGACCAGATCTTGTGTGCACCGTGTAAATTATGCAGCCACACTTTCTTTGCACCGTGTAGATTATGAGACCAGATTTTGTGTGCACCGTGTAGATTATGCAGCCAGATTTTGTGTACACCGTGTAGATTATGCAGCCAGATTTTGTGTGCACCATGTAGATTATGCAACCAGATTTTGTGTGCACCGTGTAGATTATGTAGCCAGACTTTGTGTACACCGTGTACATTATGAGACCAGATTTTTGTGCACCGTGTAGATTATGCAGCCAGATTTTGTGTGCACCATGTAGATTATGCAGCCACACTTTCTTTGCACCGTGTAGATTATGATACCAGATTTTGTGTGCACCGTGTAAATTATGCAACCAGATTTTGTGTGCACCGTGTAGATTATGCAGCCAAACTTTCTTTGCACCGTGTAGATTATGAGACCAGATTTTGTGTGCACCATGTAGATTATGCAACCAGATTTTGTGTACACCGTGTAGATTATGCAACCAGATTTTGTGTGCACCATGTAGATTATGCAACCAGATTTTGTGTACACCGTGTAGATTATGCAACCAGATTTTGTGTGCACCATGTAGATTATGCAGCCAGATTTTGTGTACACCGTGTAGATTATGCAGCCAGATTTTGTGTACACCGTGTAGATTATGCAGCCAGACTTTGTGTACACCGTGTAGATTATGCAACCAGATTTTGTGTGCACCATGTAGATTATGCAGCCAGATTTTTTGTACACCGTGTAGATTATGCAGCCAGATTTTGTGTGCACCATGTAGATTATGCAACCAGATTTTGTGTACACCGTGTAGATTATGCAGCCAGATTTTGTGTACACCGTGTAGATTATGAGACCAGATTTTTTGTGCACCGTGTAGATTATGCAGCCAGATTTTGTGTGCACCGTGTAGATTATGCAACCAGATTTTGTGTGCACCGTGTAGATTATGCAGCCAGACTTTGTGTACATCGTGTAGATTATGCAGCCAGATTTTGTGTGCACCATGTAGATTATGCAGCCAGATTTTGTGTGCACCGTGTAGATTATGCAGCCAGACTTTGTGTACACCATGTAGATTATGCAGCCAGATTTTGTGTGCACCGTGTAGATTTTGCAGCCAGATTTTGTGTGCACCATGTAGATTATGCAGCCAGATTTTGTGTACACCGTGTAGATTATGCAACCAGATTTTGTGTACACCATGTAGATTATGCAGCCAGACTTTGTGTACACCATGTAGATTATGCAACCAGATTTTGTGTGCACCATGTAGATTATGCAGCCAGATTTTGTGTACACCGTGTAGATTATGCAGCCAGATTTTGTGTGCACCATGTAGATTATGCAACCAGATTTTGTGTACACCGTGTAGATTATGCAGCCAGACTTTGTGTCCACCGTGTAGATTATGAGACCAGATTTTGTGTGCACCGTGTAGATTATGCAACCAGATTTTGTGTGCACCGTGTAGATTATGCAGCCACACTTTCTTTGCACCGTGTAGATTATGTAGCCAGATTTTGTGTACACCATGTAGATTATGCAGCCAGACTTTGTGTACACCGTGTAGATTATGCAACCAGATTTTGTGTGCACCGTGTAGATTATGCAGCCAGATTTTGTGTGCACCGTGTAGATTATGCAGCCAGACTTTGTGTACACCGTGTATATTATGAGACCAGATTTTGTGTGCACCGTGTAGATTATGAGACCAGATTTTGTGTGCACCATGTAGATTATGCAACCAGATTTTGTGTGCACCGTGTAGATTATGCAGCCAGACTTTGTGTGCAACGTGTACATTCTGCAGCCAGACTTTATGGACATCGTGTAGATTATGCATCCAGACTTTGTGGTCACCCTATATATATATATATATATATATATATATATATATATATATATATATATATATATATATATTCATGCTTGTATTTGCTCAGCATAAATATAATGTAAAGTTTGATAAATTGTGTCCACAGTAATTGTTATAATTATCAATAATCCCTCCTCCCACTTAAAATCAATAGAAAACACACTAAAAACGTGCTATCAATTTGTACATTGAGAAGTTTTTGATGACTTCAAAGGAAACAATTAGGCTTAAATTGATGAAGTGATTGGTTCGGCGCTGATGTGGCAATTTATATATAGCAAACCCAGAAAACAGGCATTTCAGTGCACTATAAAACCTTTTTTATGCACGCTATCTCAATGGTATTCTCATTTTAGCTAGCAACAATGACAACAAACATATATTAATGGATCTTTTCGAAAAATAAAACTTAACTATGTTCTTAAATTCTATGTTGAACAAAACGTAAATAATAAAATTCTATTTCCTGATATTGTCATTGACACTTCTAAAATACATTAAACATTGTTTATAAAAATAAACGAGAATACACAATAGTCTCTCAAATCACGAAAGCGAATGTTTCCATCTCTACAAAATAGCAATTGTTAAAATTTTACTAAACAAATCTCCTTCACTGGAGACTTTGTTTATTGAAATAAAAAAAAATAAAAGGAATTCACTTCTTATATAATTGATGGACGCATCAGATTAATGATACGAAACTTTAGATTAGATGAATTATCCCACTTTTACAATAGATGAAAACTCCTACGAGGTTCATTTCAAAAGTAAAGTTTCTTATATTTTTAGCTCAAAAAGTTTAAGAGCCACAAAGACAACAGTGGTACCATTAAAACGAGCGGCCATTTTGTGTTCTAGAATTTATTTTTTACAAAGTCACCACCATTCCCAATGTACTTTTGCCAGGAATTCAATAACTCAGCTCTACTTCTAACAAACGACCATGATATGAGGTTGCTATGATATGAGGTGCTAGAGTCTCGCACTATAAATACTTTCAATAGAGAGATGAAACTTTCAGATCATGAATGCATAATTCAGGCATCATAATTATGAAATTTGCAACCCCTTTGATCAATTCGGGTAGAATAAAAATAGGATACATTATTTTGGACACATAAAATTATTAAGAACTTAATAAATGCTACCACTTATATTAGTATTCAGTATCATATCTCAAATTCTATTCTAGTATGATGAAATTTAACCAAACTTATGAATAGATTTCGTAAAAGTCTTAAAATATTTGACGTATATATATATATATATATATATATATATATATATATATATATATATATATCTTATTGATAGCAATAAAAATAAAAGTAATTATTTATTATAAGAAATAATACGAAAAACTATTCCTCACCTCAACCAAAACATTCGAATAATATTCCGGAGACTGTAATTTATATAATAATAATACTTTCTGTGTGGCTATAAACAGGCGCCACACACAAAAAAGTGAGAGTCAAGAAGGATGGAAAGATCGATAAGAGAGAGAGGGAGAGAAAGAGAGAGAGACGGGGGGAGGTAGAGAGAGAGCACAAACCAGGTTTCGTCTGATGAGTGCAAAAGAGTGTCAAACACACCAATCAATTAACTCATATTTCATTATTTTTCGTAATTCTTGAATATGTTACTAATTTCGACAATAGTTTTTAGCATAATTTAAACTATCGTTATCCCCCCTTTTTACTAAAAAAATAACTGATATATTGTCTGGTCTGATTTTTTAATAAAAAACACAACTACCTTTTAACTCACATTTCATCAATTTTTATAATTCTCGGATATGTTACTAATTTCGACAATCACTTTTTAATAGTTTAACCCACATTATTAACCACCTACTACTAAAATAATAACTTTGATATATTGCATGGGCTGATTATTTCATTTCAAATACACCAATCAATTAACTTACATTTTTGTAAATTTTCATAATTCTTGTATATGTTATTAATGTCGACAATCATTTTTCATCATGTTAACCCAAATACGCTCCCTTTACTAAAAAATAACTTTCATATATTGTCTTGGCTGATTATTTCATTGAAAACACACTACTGTATTAAATCACATATTGTCATTTTTCAAAATTCTTGGATATGTTACTAATTTCGACAATCATTTTTCATAATTTAAACCATACTTATCGTCCTCTCTTTTACTAACATAATAATTTTGATATATTGCCTGGGCTGGTTATTTTATTACAAACACATTAATGAATTAACTCACATTTCATCATTTTTCATAATTCTTGGATATGGTACTAATTTCGATAATCATGTTTTATAATTTAAAACCCACATTATGCAGCTCTCCTACTAATATAAGAACTGTCATATATTGTCTGGGCTTATTATTTCATTAAAAAACACCAATCAAGTAACTCACATTTCATCATTTTTCATATTCTTGGATATGTTACTAATTTCGACAATAATTTTCATAACTTTAACCCACTTATTTAAATACTAACTTTTTATATTACCTGGACTGATTATGTCATTACAAACACATCAATCAATTCCGGGTATTCTCATAGTATATATGTTCCACATATCTTATCCAATCCCGGGTGACGCTGCATATTCTGCTAGTATATTTCTTTCACCTATCTCATTCGATCCCGGGCGACACTGGGTATTCTGCTAGTATATGTTTTCCACCTATCTAATTCAATACTGGGCGACTCTGTCTGCTAGTATATATTTGCACTTGTCTCATTCAAACACGGGATTGACTTCATGTCTGCTACTCATTATTAAAAATATACATGAAATAAAGTAATGTTTAAATCGTAAACTCTTTCAGCCATTTCTGGGACTGATTTATATCCCCCACCCCACTGCTAAAAATATATATGAAATAATGTAATTTCTAAATAGTAAACTGTTTCAGCTCTTTCCGGGAATGACTTCATATCCCCCCACCCCACTGTTATACATTGAATAAAGTAATGTTTAATGCGTTAACGGTTTCAGCCATTTCCGGGACTGATTTCATAATCCATACATTACCGTTGAAAATATACACGAAATAAAGTAATGTTTAAATCGTAAACGGTTTAAGTCATTTCCGGGACTGACTTCATACTCCCACCCCACTGTTTAACATATACTTGAAATAAAGTAATGTTTCAAATCATAAACTGTCTCAGCAGCTTTTCCAAATTAATACATAAAAACATTAACACGGTTAGAGATTAGGCAACCATTACTTCAACATTCCATTGACTTAACCCCCCTTTTTTTTTGGTCTTGGTTAATGGAGGAAAATTCCTTCATTTCTGATACACTTTTTATTTTTGTTACTGACCTTTAGGAGAGCTGGTTTCCCCAAAATTTTTAACCGACCTCATGTCCAACTCTGCTCTTGTGGGGAGGCAAGTAAACTAAAAGCAATAATCAGAAAGTACATTTTTCAGGGCACCTTATAATTAACCAGGAAGGCATTTTCAGTGCATTTTATAATTAATCAGAAGGGACATTTCCGTGGCATTTTGTAATTAAATCAGAAATTAATTTTCCCAGTTACATTGGTAATATTAAAACGTTGTTACATTAAATATAGTACCTATTTACAATGCCTCTCCACGGGACATATTTAGACACCAGAGTCTTTTTTTAACGTGGAGAAAAGGAAGAAAAATTGTCATAGTCGTAAAGGATTTCTCCTTCACTGAGAGAGAAGAAATTAAATGTCGCGTCTGAAGAACAGATATTACATTTTGATCTTGGCCAAAAGGCCAAGAAGAACAAATCATTTTATTAGCTTTGCCTCAACGGCGACACCTATTTTTCTTAGATTTTGACCCGGATGACACACAAAAGAACACACACGCTATCGTATTAATATATAGATAATGGCTTCGTGAAGAATGAATATGGAGGCGGGAAGTCTAACTAAATATATTTCTGAATTAAACTTTTTTTCGTGAAATGGACAAGAGAAACATACTTGAACCCAAGATGAAAAAGAGTCAGAGGTGGCAAGACAGAGAGGAAAATTATTTGGAAAGAAACTACACAATGCATTCTTTAAGAATACTAAATTTAGAGATAACGATACCTGGAATTTGTTTATAAATGACGATCTTAAACAATCTGCTAAGAGCACTTTAATGGCAGCCGAAAAACAAGCGACTAACACAAAGTCCATCAAGTAGTGTTCTACATTGGCAAAACAACGGAATCACAGATGTGCAGGCTATGTAATAAAAAGGAAGAAATATTAGCGCATATTATATTAGAATTCCCGATGCTAGCTTACCATTAAAATAAAAAGACATAGATATGACAAAGTCGCCCAAGTTCTTCGCTGCAATATATGTAAACTAATATAAATTAGACCACAATAAGACGTGTTATCAGTATAAACCAGAAGTGTTACAGGAAAAGGACAATGTTAAACTTCTTTGGGGCATGTGCATACAAACTGATAAGGCCGTTGAACACTCTAAACCTGAATATTTTTCTAAACAAAATCAAGAGAACCTGCTCAGTTACTGACATAGCCTACCGTTTCGATACACGAATACAAGAGAAAGAACATAAATAAATATGAAGATCTGAACCGGGGATTAGTTAGATTATAGGAATGTTAAGGTGATTCTCGTCGTAATTGGAACGCTTATATGGCTCATAAGATTATCAGGATAAATTATTTTCCAAGTTTTGCAAAAGGGTTGCTTATTAGATACTGCGAACGTGTTATGGTATTGCTTGAATAGCTTAAGTCATAAGAATTAACCTGATGTTCAGGAAAAAAAAAAAGTCCAACTAAAAAGATCCAAAAGTTGAGACTACTAAGAGGTAATAATAATAATAATAATAATAATAATAATAATAACAACAACAACAACAACAACAACAATAATAATAATAATAATAATAATAATAATAATAATAATAAAGTGAATGCAGCAAACTAACACAAAAAAGAAAAAATATGGTGGTTATATTAAGGTTAATTAAGTTTTATGCAAAGTTGGTAAAAGCAAGTGGGGCTTCCAAGTGAAGTAATTTGTGAAAGTTTAACAATAGCTGTAAGATATCAATTATTAAATATTTCGCAAATTTCAGTTTTTGTTTCTATTATGGGGATGTAGTGGACATAATATGGATTCAACCTCCCATTTCGAAATTCAAATATTTCAGATTTCCATTGAATTTCATTTAATATATCCTGATTATTATCTTCATTATTGAAGAGATATATGATGGAAATTGGTCTGTTTTAGGAAAAAAATTTACCATTCCTGAGACAAGTATTCTATTATTATTATTATTATTATTATTATTGAGATAAGGCGTATACATGGTATTAAAACAAATAATTCCGGTCGTAGTTGGTACACTAGGAGTAGTATCAAGTCGTCTGGAATGACAATTGTAAAGACTACAAACCCCCGATGTTTTAGGCGGCCTTCAAACCTCTGCAATTGTATGTACCACAAACATCCTTAGGAAACCTTTGATCTTTGAAGCTCCTGGTTTGAAGCCGGGATTGAGGGAAATCCTCTGGAAATGAATCCCACCCCTTCACAAAATGACGTTGACAAACGAAATCAGAATTATTATTATCATTTATCAGAATACATATTCAACGACGAGTATGTTCAGGTAATATAGCATTAGTTTTAAATGTTAGTTCTTTTTGTCCTTTCTGTTAGCATTATCAGAAATTTAAGTGGCAATTAGCATGTTCAGAATTCCAATCGTTTTTGGTTTTTACTAGTAAAAGTTGTGGTTAATTCTTCCCATCCTCATTATTTCCATCTTCCGTGTTCCTAACGACTAAATCGTATTTTAACATCTGAGGCTGGTATCAGAAATCATGTGTGTCAGTTTTTATGTTTAGTTAAGGAGTCAGAATATTCAATTTATGCATGTTTCTCTTACTCTGGACGAATGTAATTTGCATTCTATACAAATTTTTATTATAATTATGTACTCACTAGTTCTCGCACAGGTCATCATCAGAGATTACTCACTGATTATAACCGGTGGTGTTCCCTGACGTCTGGGTAACAGCAAGTCCTCTTAGGTTCCCAGTATGACCCAGCTCTTTCGATAACATTTGCAAATTACTTTGCGTTATTTCAACAATCGCGTACCATTGATGTTTATGCTTGCTTGAATCTATATCTCTAATCGTTAGTTTTTACTGAAATTTTGCTGGCAATAAGCCCCCCCCCCTCACCCAATTACTCAGTCGGTGTTTCTATCCTCCTCAAATCTTTAAAGTTATTTTGTACAGTATCAGCTGATTGTAGCTATCTCAGAATTGTTAAAAATAAATGACATAATTGTTAACAAGAAGGAAATGTCCTGCAAGATCGTAGAGTTTACCATTCTAGAAGAGTATATAGTGAATATCAAGCAGACGGAGGAACGGAATAAATACACGGCAATGTCTTGAGAGCCCAAAGTCGAGATAATACCAATAATAGTAGGAACTTTAGGAACAACCTCGAAAAACTTTGAAAAAAATGATTGAGATTAGAATCAGAGGGATGACTGAAAAGAAACAACAGATAATAATAATAATAAAAAACAACAACTGAAATATTAAGAAATGGTCTTGAATTCGGGGAGTAATATACATGATACACAGTCAGCTATATAGAAACTAGAAACTGTAATAGAAGTAAAACACAGACACTACATGGAGCCAAGAAAACTGAAACTTTATAATTGCAAGACAGCTCTTCTCCACAAAATTTTAGTGTCAGCATCAACTAGAACTACATCGAGGAGTATTGCAAAGCTGTCACTCTGACTACACAGCACATCATAGGTTGTTATCAATGAAATCTTTGATGATGACCCGTAAGACAATTCTTAATGAGTAAATAAAAAATATTTAGAGCTAAGGCTTGCATATTTAGTAAAATTATAGATTAAAATCGATAAGAAACTGAACTATTTTACATGCCAACTAATCGTATTGTACAGCCAATAAATAATATTAAAATATTCTAAAGTTGTATCGATTTTATTTAAAATTGGAAACGAATACAAGCAAATAATGCTAGTTGGTGTTAAAAAAATAGCATATGTGATGGTTAGGCGCACTGTGAATATAACCAAGAAGAAAATGAAGTCGATTGAGAATGCAGATTAAGGTTTAAAATTAGACGATCGCTCGATACAAACAAACAAAAAAAAAAGCATTTATACATTACAAAACTACAAACTCACATCCGTTCACTGTGTTTTGCGATTTCTCAATGGACCCGGTGAAGAATATAACAGAGTGATTCTCTTGAATCAACGAAATCCAACTAATGGTCGATACATCTTCTAATATTATTGGCCGGACTCAGAAATTAATGTGATAGTGCAATGGTATTGGTTGCTGTTTACGAAAATAACCATCTAGATATTAAAAGTGTTGAATGGCGGATGCTTTCTCAAAGTTGTGTCAATAATTTTCGCACGGCGTCTATTAAAGAACAATACCCTCATTCATTACTCATAAAAGACGAGACAGTATTAAAAAAAAAAGAACTAATTATTGTCACAGAATTCAATCAACCTTAATCTTGAACTATAATATCCGTCCCAGAACGTATGGGTTTCTTTTCCGAGAATAATAGTTCTTTTATTTTCTTTCACGAAGATTTAATCAAACTATAATGAAAGGGACCCTAATATAAAGGATCCATAGTACAATGTTAATCAAAAAACAAGTTTTTCATTTTTATTCTTGAAAATGTTTAAAATTTGATGTTTAAATGTAACAGGTCTTAAGAAAAAAAAACTGAAGCTCACGAAACATCACTTAATCGGTTGGTTGGTTGGTTGGTTGGTTGTTTTTGTTTTACGGCATATCAACCCTTTCCGGGTTATTTAATGCCGAATCCAAAGATTTTGAAGAAATTATTTTTAATAGAATATATTTGTTGTTTTCACGTTGGTTTCTATTTAACCCATAGTTGGGACCCGGGTCAGAGTGAACCTGGGAGCAATGGTAATTAAAGGGTGGCTCCACACTCCCCAAAGCCCACAAGCTGGGGCCCCACCACTGGATATAGTTTAAGGTCATATCCAGGACCCCCATTGGGGGACTTTTACCCTCTGTAGGGGGGCATTCGGTGTATTCTAATGCCCCACATACAGGGCCGTCACTTAATCGGTGTTTAATAAGTATGGGTCAAATTCACTGCTAATCTGAAACATTCGAATTTTCAAAGCAAGCTTATATCTATATTATATCACGTAAAACCGCTGTAAAATGTCCGAAAAAAATTGAATATTTGGGAATATTTATTCATAAATTAACGATATCTGTATGTTCTTGAAGGTCTTTCATACCTTTTTTACCTTCTGTGTATAAAACTAAATTAAACTATACGTAGACAACTTTACAACCCCTTACTCCGAATAAATTTTTTCCAACATTCAAAATTATTGGTCAATTATTTTAGCCTGAAACCTGGGCATATAAATATAAAAACATATACCTACCTTCCTATATAAATTAATATTAAGACCATCTGTCCGTCTGCAAGTTTAATTTTTCTGTCAATCACATTTTTAAATGTAATAAATATGTTGTAAACAGTTTACTCATTTTAAAACATAAGAAGAAATAAAGAATATTCGAATAATAGTAAATATTCCGAACAAATGGAGCAATTATTATGACTGGAAATCGGAGTCGAAGCCTTAAGATCTTCAGTCTGACGTTCTACAAAAAAAAAAAAAAAAGCTTCGAGGACCTGCTCATAAACGAAGCTAAATATACGATATTAACAACATAGGTATAGCCTTAGCATGACGTCAAAGATTTATAATTTGTGTCATGCTTCAAAACATGAATTACAACATAAGCGATAAGAAGTATAAATAAATGAATAGGTAAAGTTCAACAATAGCGTTTGAAATTATTTTAATTGTCTCAAACTGTGTTTTTACTTTAAGTACGTATTCGAATAAATCACATTTTTTACTTTCTTCGTTTTCCAGAATTATTATTATTATTATTATTATTATTATTATTATTATTATTATTATTATTATTATTATTAATAATAATAATAATAATAATAATATTAATAATAATAAATAGTAAAATACGTATTTAACGATAGGTATTAGAAGATAATATAGCATTAGTTTTAAATGTTATTTTTTTATTATTTCTATTAGCCTTATCATAAATTTAAGTGGCAATTAGCACGTCCTGAATTCCACTAGTCTCCGATTATTACTAGTAAAGCGTCTGGTTAATCATTTCCATCTTCTGTGTTCTTAACGACTAAATCGTGTTTTAACATCTGGGACTGGTATCAGCACACACGTGTGTCTGTGTTTATGCTTGCTTGACGTGTCACAATATACAATTTCAGCCTGTTTCTGTTCCCTCGGACTCATGTAATTTGCATTCTATACATATTTCTATTATAATTATATACTCGCTAGTCCTCGCACATCATCATCTGAGATTACCCAGTGATAATAACCGGTGGTATTCCCAGAAGTCTGGATGACAGTAAGTCTTCTTAGGTTTCCAGCTCTTTCGATAACATTTGCAAATTGCTTTGCGTTATTGCAACAACTGCGTACCATTGACATTTATGCTTTCTTGAATCTAATCGTTACTTTTTACTGGGATTTTGCTGGCAATAAGCCTCCGTAGCTCCAGTCGGTATTTTTATTCTCCTCAGACCTTTACAACTATTTTGCACGGTATCAGTCGAAACTGATGCCTTTAGTAATTGTTATGCAATAATAGTTAAAAAATTAGTGTTATATTAATTATCAACAAGCAAAAACTCCTGCAGTTCCGTAGATTTCATCGTTCTAAAAGACTACAGAATGAATATCAAATAAACGGAGGAACGGAGTAAATACACGGCAATGTCTAGAGAGTTCTAAATGATATGGAATACGAAGAAAGTCAAGATAACACTAATAACAGGAATATTAGTAAGAGCATTAGGAACAACTCCAAAAAACTTTGAAGAAAGAATGGCTGAGATTAGAATCAGAGGAATGACTGAGAAGAAATAACGAATAATAATAGTAAAAACAGCTGAAATATTAAGAAAATGTCTTAAATTTAGTGACTAATAAACATGGCATACAAACGCTAGCCGGCTATATAGAAACTAGAAACTGCAACAGAAGTAAACCGCAAAGACACACTACACGGAATGAAGAAAACTGAAACTGCATAATTGGAAGACAACCTCTTCCATCCCAAAATTATAGTGTCGACATCAATAGGCATTACTCACAATAGTAGGGGAGTATGTCAACTATGGCACTTTGACTCCACGAAACAACATAAGTAGTTATCAAAGAAATCTTTTATGATGGCCCGTGAGAAAATTCCTAATGAGCTCATAAGATATTTTAAAGCAAAGGCGCGCATATTTAGTAAAATCCAAGATTAAAATCGGTAAGAAAGTAAACGATTTTATGTATTATTTTAATTGGAATTCATTATTGAGATGAGTATTATTTATATTAATTTATTTATTGTACATTGTCATTCTCATCTTTATTAGTTGTTGTTTCACGACGTTTCGGACATCTATTCCTCTGGCCTTCGGCAGGTGGTAACCGCGACGAATAGGAACTTCGAATCTCCTAACTGCATTCTCATCAGTCGCTGCCATCCGTAGTTGTTGTCGTCTCACCACGTTTTTGGCCAAGTAAGCCTCTGGCCGGCTTTGGGTTGGATTGAAACCGCTATCTTCCGAGGATACACATCTGGAACCGTAGAGATTCAACGTTTATAACTGCGCCACGGGCCCCGAAGGACGATCAAGGTTGGATTTTACTTGGCCAAAACGTGGTGAGACGACAACAACTATGGATGGCAGTGATTTCTGAGAATGCAATTAGGAGATTCGAAGTTCCTATCCGTCGCGGTTACCACCTGATGAAGGCCAGAGGAATAGTTGACCGAAAAGTCGTGAAACAACAACTAATAAAGATGAGAATAATAGTCCGCAATAAATAAATTAATATAAACGATTTTAAACGTAAAAAAAACGTGTTATACAATGAAAGACAGCCAAAAAATAATATTACAATATTCTGAAGCTATATTGATATAATTTTAAATTGGAAAAAAATACAAGCAAATAATTCTAATTGGTGTTCAAAAATAATAGCATAAGTGATGGTTAGGCGCACTGTGAATATAACCACGACGAAAACATAATCGATCATAATAAATGCATGAATAGATAAATATCAGTAATAGCGTTTGACATTTTTTTTAATATTCCCAAACAGTTTATTTTGTTTGTATTGGGATTGTATACAATTATACATTTTATATATACAATAATTTTGACACTCATAATTCTAATTTTCTAACTTTTGTGAATATCTATTTATATAAATTAGGATAAACTGCCATATTACTGCCTTAACTTGATGTTCGTTTGTATTGCGCTTGTAAATGATGATGTAGATAACACAGACCGTTTAATCTTTGTCGCATTTTTATATTTTTATTCCGTTGAGTTGCGGATAAACTTACATATGACATACTTGCATATACATACATTTAAATGTCCTGAGAAGATATACAAGGAGTGACTGTTAGAAAAAAATTGTACGCAATCACTACCGATATGCAATTCCAACAGTTACCTATCTAGAAAATTCTAACCAAACTTAACCTGCTTTTGTATTCGTATGTTTTAGTGTAGCCTGACTTTATGCCTTGTTCTTGTAGTTTTAAAATCGTAAACTGATTCAGTGGTTCTCGGTGTGTTTCTTAAATCGCAATCGGAAGCATTCGGATCGATGTGGGTCCCTGCCTTTAGAAGCATCCAGCCTTTTTGAAATGTATCAACGCAACTCTATCTGAGCTCTGTCCGTCTATCTATCATGAATGAGTCTGTACTTATATTTTCATTGATAAACGCGTTGATTGAATAGACGTATTTTAAAAATAGATCTCTACTTGTTTTATTAGATGCACGCTCTCGTTGCTTATAGGTTTAGTTTTAGAAACCCAACTCGGCGAAAAAGACAGTACGTCATTGGTGGCAAATTTTAACGCGATGTATTTTACATACGGAAATGCTGAATAGCCATTAATTTGTTGGAGACACAAAATTCTCCATTTTATTTTCTTTCATATAATTATCGATTTGCTATAACTGGGTTATGTTTTCAATTCGTTCTTTCAAAGTTATTCCCGTTTTCAACACATAATTGCATGCATAAACACATAATGTTATAACTGTTCATTACATACGTAGCAATGTGTATATATAAATCTGCGGTACTGCAGATATTATCATGTAAACTTGCAGAGGCCAGAATTGGAAATGTAAAAACATATTAAAAATGATTGTAGACACTAATCTAAATCGGAATTATTAGGATTAACCCACGAAAATCTCGCGTGGGAACACGTCAAAGACCTAAGGAAATACGTGCGAATTTGTTGTATAAATGATTTTTATTTCACAATCATCTATGAATTAATATTTTTGCTACTAATAGTTCGCGTCTTGCGAAAACAAAAAGACATTCGAGAATAAGGGTTGATGAGCTTGTCGGTTCGATGATGAAAAAATCAGAAATAATCAATAACACTGTTTGAAACATTCAAAGGACAACTCAACAGATATTTTTAACTCTTGATTTAAAAATGACATTGTTATAGTCTGTAAGAAAAAACTAATTTCATGTATATATATGCATTTTTATGCCATGTGATACACGACGACCTAATTCACTAGGTTATTATAAACAGATATTTAACTATTAAATCCATATTCAATTGAAATTACGATACCTCTTTTTTAAGGGAAATATTTAGTATTAGAACCAGAACATGAACATTGTAAGAATATTAGTTAGTTATGGTCTCTTTCATCATTCTTTTTTTAATTAACTCGGTGACTCTGACTGTGATTGACTGTGAATACGTGGTCTACACTGCTTTGCACAGATAGAGCACAGGAAGACAGGATTTGGGTTTTGATGGTGAGTGTCGTCAACACAATATGGCTGAGATTGCAGGACCCCGTAGAGAAGACAGGTCGAGTCGCCGTTTTGACTTCTGTCGTCGGGCAGATAGACGTACCTATAGCAAGAGACGTGAGCGAATCAGGCAGCGATCAGTGGAGCATTCAGCACTACACATAACACGGGCCAAGAGCACGTAACACAGATCTCAGTGTCTGACGATAACGAAATCGATAAGTAAGCAGTGTTTGGACATTAGGCTCATCCAGTATGTCTTGTACATATCGTGTAGGTTAAAAATGGTGTTGGTAATAGTAAAATCCAGCGCCACAAAGAGGGGCAAAAGTCGGATACAATTTCTGCTTACATTTCAGACTCCATGTCGTTCAAGTACTCGTAGCCATATTGCATGGTTTTTGTCAACACTGGCGTTAAAATCGTCGAGCAAATGATCTTATTGCTACCTGGAGTGTTCCTGATAGTAGCTATGAAATTTTCATAGAAATGGTCCTTCACGTACTCCTCGGAATCAAGCGTGGGCGCATAGGCACTAATCATAACACCTCCTGATCATAACGGCTCTTGATCAGTGGAATGTAGGGTATGGAGACGTTCATCGATGGCAATTAGTGTCTTAGGTAGATGGCGAAGCAAAGATGACCGGATGGCAGACCGACACCGTGAATTCGACGGGAATCCTCCGGGAGTCGTTTCCAGAAAAAGGTGTAGCCTCGCCGACCTCCTCAAATGACCCCTTACCAGCAAACCTCGTCTCACTAGGGGCAGCAATGTCAATGTTGTAGTGGGCTAGTACCATGGCAACTAGGGTGGTGCGACGCCGAGGGTGATTTCTGTAAAAAGGTTTAGAAGTGTTCTGACATTCTAGGTACCAACTGTCAGAAGTCGCTGTTTGCTATTCTTTTTGTTTTGACCGTAAGTGGGATGTCCCAGTGGATGCAGTTGTCCACACAGGAAATGTTGGACAGACAGTGTTTAGACCCACTTTTCCAGGCTCCTCCTCTTTTTTGGAGGTGAGCAGTGTGGTTTCTAAATAAGATAGCTCAGTCACCCTTGTAGGACCGAAGGGAGATACTGTTCCGATCCCAGAGACCATTTTTCTAGGCTCACATAACGTGCAGAACACGATCTAGAGGTTCCCGCTCCATCTGAAGCCTGTCCCCGTCATCTCATCGCCGCAGATCTTGGATGGGAGTGATGAAGAAGATACCTGTGCAAAAATAAATTGTAAGTGGAAGGGGGTCCACTATCTTGACCGTTCTCAGTGGGTTCTTGTGGCACGGATAAGAGCCGCGACGACTGGCTCGTTGGTTGGCTGCAGCGTCCTGCTGAAAATCCACTGTCGGAAATCCGTTTACGCGGGTACGCTCCACGGGTGTTACCATTACGCCCATAGATGTGTCAGCATTTCACCATCACCAGGGCGCGTACATATGCTGGTGTGCTATGATGCTGGTACTATGCGGTGCTGATCCTTCAATATTTTTGTGAAGGACCTTACCCTTAGCGTTTGGCTCAAGAAAAGAACACAGACTGATCGCTTGCCCATATCCAGAACCACAGCGAAATTATTTGTAACACGGTCATGTGGAGATTGACTACGCGTAACTCTGATCGGGGTGTTAAATTAAGAAACTCGACTTTGCCCAAGGATCTCCCAGAGGCTAGCGGAGGGAAGGAGGCACCTTAGTTCTTCTGTTGTTGAAATAATTTTCATCAAGCTATTAATAACTTAATACATAAATAAAAACAAAATATATCCAACAGAATCTACAGATGCAATAGGCAGACCTCGGTCGCGATATTCTGTTAAAAAGTTCATAGAAGAAACCGTCTTTAGGACGCCAGATTTCTCTTTTCGGAGGATCGCGACTGAGATCGGCTTATTTCGTCTGTCGTTTCTGTTGGATGTGTGTTGTTTTTGTTTATGTTTTTATTTGTTTATGTGTTCATCATCTTTTATTTAATATATATATATATATATATATATATATATATATATATTAAATAAAAGATGATGAACACATAAATTAAAGTTCTATGCAACTGGAGTGCCTTATCTTTTATTTAATATATATATATATATATATATATATATATATATATATATATATATATATATATATATATTAAATAAAAGATAAGGCACTCCAGTTGCATAGAACTTAAATATATCATGAGATAAAGAAGGAAGTAAGACGTGAAAAAAACGAAAAATAAACTCTTTAGGACATGTCAATTCTAATCAGACAATCCCCTATCTTGCGCTCTTTTTGTCTGTTTGTTTTGCATTCACACTTTGTCTGCATGCATGGTTGTGCTCATGTATGTGTGTGTGCGTGCGTGTGTGTGTGTGTGTAGTAACATTCATTATCGAACCGGAAATAGTTTAACAATATATATATATATATATATATATATATATATATATATATATATATATATATATATATATATATATATATGTATACACGTATATATATATGTGTGTGTATACATATACATATATATATATATATATGCGTGTATGTATGTGTTTGCGTATCTCTATGCTTTATGTAATGCCTATGCCCATTACTTTTTGACGCATTCATTTGACGTTCTGTTTCCTTGTATTGTCTTTCTGCTGACTGATTTTAACTTATTTTACTGTCTTCTTTTCGTTTTTCCTATCTGTTGGAATATTTTTTTATATTCAATGGGTATGTTCGCTAAGAGTCGAGAAAGTTGGGAGATTCTATTCATAAACGCTTTTGATAGGGACGTACGAATCAAATTAATTCACGTTTTGCTACCAACTAATCAGAAGCCAGAACGGCTCCATAAAAATCTTTTAACATTTCAGCACAATTTTTTCGTGTCTACACGGAACGGATCTTTCTCTCTTTGGCTGCAAAATTTTAAAGTCCAGTACCTGTACAGAACAGCTGCCCACTAACAATTCTTCTTCTTCAAGAGTTGTATAGATTAACAACCCATCGGCAACTCCTCTGAAATTAAACATGGTCTCCAATTAAAGACGTTATGATCCAGTGGTAGACTATATTTCGATGGGTCAGAATCACAATTCGAATCGTGGCAAGTAAAATATTTAGGATATTCACGAATCCAAAAGTTACACAAAGTAATTCAAGCACAACAAAACAGTAACGACCCTGAGCTTATTAAAAATAAATTCAACTTTCTTTGAGGAATTAATAGAGCCTAGATGACAGAAGTCTATCTCTGATAATGCGAGAATCCTTGGACGATGGCTGCAAAGTATTGAACATATTAATAGAGCATTTCTTATCGAGAGAAACACCCAAAATTATCTCTTTATATACTGAACTGACATATTTAAAACGTACGAAAGACGAGACGATTACAGATTATTTTCTAATGGCCGAAATAACAGCAAATTTATGTAAAATGTCTAGCGAAGTTATTAGCGAGGGTCTGTTAATCTCCATGGTCCTTAAATGGTTGCCGAGTTATTTTAAGTCATTCACCACCGTGATAAAAAAGAAAGAAAAGCATGACTTTTAGTCAATTCAATGTAGCACTTAGGAATTACGAGGAAACTGAGAAAATGATAACACAAAAAACGAATCTACAAATATTATGAGATTTAAAAATGCCCACCGAAAAGCACTAAATTAAATAATACCTTTACCTCCATTAAAAACCGCAACTTTATCAAAAACTATTTTTCACCGAAGAAAAAGACGAACATTTTTTTGCTACAATTGTGAGCGACCTAATCACAAGAGTTTCCAATGTAGATACAAAAAATTCAAAGGGGACTCCATTAAAAATGTGGAGAGCTACATAAACGAAAATACATTTTTTTATTTTAATATAGGTTTGACACTTCAACAAACAATAACCCCCTTGTTTATTGTGGGGAAACGGCACATTTAATTTCGAAGGAAATGGATTTTATCAATTTTAATCCCAACTTAAACCACCAGAGTCACTTTGTAGAGCTAGTCGATAGCAGTCGAGTAAACGATATCGTTTTGAAAAGAGGCGATTCAAAAATTTCGCTAAGGAACAAAATAGATGAACTTTGTTTCTGTATTCTGGAAAACGCACTTCTAATTCCGAAATGTAAACGAAATGTATTTTCGGTACATACCACCATTAAACAAGGTACAAATATAAACTTTAGCCTCAATAAATCAAAACTGGTGTACCCGAATAGAACTTTATTCGACATCAAAGAAAATGGAATACTATATTATTTAAACAGTGTAGTCCCATCAAAAATACATGGCATGAAATTTATGGGCACTGCAATATTCCAGATATCAAAAGCTGTCGAAATAATTGAATAATTATCTAAACTCGAATGAAAATTAATGTTAAGCCGACTTTACAAATTGATAATAGTTAATTATTGGATTTTAATTAATTATAAGATGAAACTCTAATCTATCAAACTCGATAGATAACGACAAACTTCCACCCATTAATATGGGAGGGGAGATTATCATCAAAAGTGTCCTGAATTGTTAACGTAGCACCGGACTTACTACTTAGATATAAATAAGTCACTTGTCCCCATTCCCCTCCCCCTTCTTTTTTTTAAATGGAGAGTAGATAATACAGTAGATGTGTTATCGGCAGCTCCAGTAACTCTCGCTTCTCCTATTTTGTCATTCAGTCCTCATTCAATGAGTGATTTTTCTGACAAAGGGTGAAGAAAAAGCTGCTTAAAGGTCGGTAGTACTTGGTGACCAGTAGTCTGAGATGTCGGAAATTTTCTGTCTCTGTCTGTCCTTGTGCCCATGTCACTAGTAAGGGTGCTGGAGGTAAACGTTTTGTCTGGGCTGACGTTATCCGCCTGATAGTCAAGGACCCGAACCTTGGATTAACCACTAAGAAGGCTGTCCTATCAGCAGGTGCAAAGTACTGGGACTGCTGTATTGCCATTTGGTGAGTGGATCTGGACCATGCACTAGTCTCTGGTGGGGCCTCTCGATGCCATACTAGTGGGTAATTGTTACGGCTTTACCTTTTCGTGTGTTACAAAAAAAATCCTGTCTTTTTCTCTCTTACTTTCCCTCTCTGTACTGTTCTAACCAAATATGTCGACCTATTCCACAAATCCCAAAACCTCAATATGAAATATCTCCAGAATAAAAACTCGATTAAACCTAGAACCCCATCTTCCAACGTAGACCCCTACTACCAGGTCTCCTTCTCCAACATCAGGGGTCTACGTTCCAACCTTCCAGACGTTGAAACCCAATTACAGGAGACGAAACCGGACATATAATTTCTAAGTGAAACTGGAATAGGGCCGATCACTTCCCTAGATGAGTTCATAATTAACGGATACTCTAATTTAACAGCTAAATCTGACACCCAAGATCGCCATGGGCATGGGATATGTGCCTATATTAAGGATGGCTTCCCGCGTGGCAGGGATATCTCTAGAGAAGATCCTAATTTACCCTATATGTGCTTCAGGGTTGCACTTGCTAACACCACTGCATTTATATTTGCCCTCTATAGGCCCCACAACAGCCGAGTTACTATCTTTAAGAGCATATCTGAGAAAATAGACCACATACTGTCTTCACATCCCTCGGCTAACATCCACATCTGTGGTGACTTCAACGTCCATACCGTGGAATGGCTGACCCATTCAAATAAGACAGATGATGAGGGGAGGTTTTGTCATGATTTTGCCATTGCTTATGACCTCACTCAGATTGTTCGCGAACCCACCCGTGTGCCCGATACACCCGGTCAACATGCAAACCTCCTAGACCTTTTTATCTCAACTTCCCCTGAGCTATATTCATGTTCCGTTCATTCTCCTCTAGGATCCTCCGACCACTCCGTCGTATCAGTTAAGATAAAAACGAAATGTAATAAGTCCCCAGACGTACCCCTCCACCGTACTGTATACCGATACTCTATGGCTGACTGGGATAGCTTCCGTACATTCATATCTGATTTACCTCTGCACTCCATGTTTAAAAAGGAAGTGTCCTCTATAGTATCAGATCTGACCGAATGTTTAATTGTAGGCATAGACCGATTCATAGATTCTAAAAAATTCCAACAAAAACCTAACAGCCATCCATGGTTCTCCCCAGAATGTGCTGCTGCTATCGCGCACAGAACTCACTTTTTCCATAGCTACCAACGTAATAGATGCACTGAGACTAAAGCTGCTTTCAGGACTGCCAGCAACCACTGTAAAAGAGTAATAAAAAATGCAAGAGGGCTATATGCCCAGTCTGCTAAATCCAAGGTAACTGATCAGCGGCTTGGTTCCCACCAGTTTTGGCAAATAATAAATAGGATCCTGAACAGAAGTGTGCGTTCTATCCCAACCATTATCATCGTCAGCGTCAGACAAGGCCAAACTATTTGCAAAGAACTTTGCAGCTAATTCTAACCTATGCGACGAAGGCCATCAACTCCCCATATTTCCTCCTATAACACAGAACAAGCTAGGTAACATACAAATATCCGTGCATGAGGTCGCCAAGCTAATCAAGAACCTAGATTCCAGTAAAGCAACTGGCCCTGATGGCATCCCAATTATAGTGTTAAAAAAGCTTCAACTAGAACTTGCTCCCATACTTACGACACTATTTAAGGAGAAGTGCTTTCCGACTCCCTGGAAGACCTCATCAGTTTGCCCTGTATTTAAGAATTCAGGTGATAAGTCATCTCCCTCTCAGTACAGACCAATAAGTCTCCTGTGTGTTATGAGTAAGTTGCTGGAATCCATATTCAATAGAGAAATAGTAAACCACCTCAGCAGGAATAACCTTCTTAGTGACACACAATATGGTTTCCGCTCTGCAAGATCTACCGCAGATGTGCTGACGGTTATATCCCACAGGATTAATGAATCTCTTGACAAAGGCTTTCTTTTCTAGGGCAATTGCTCTTGACATATCAAAAGCCTTCGGCAAGGTATGGCATAAGGGTCTACTTCACAAGATTTCCAGCTACGGTATAACTGGAAATGTTTTCTCAATCATTAAATCATTTCTCTCCGATAGGCTCATAAGAGTAGTGGTAGATGGACAAAAATCGGAGGTCTGCAATATAAATGCTGGAGTCCTTCAGGGGTCAATCCTGGGCCCAACTGTCTTCCTGATCTATATCAATGACCTCCCTAAACACATACTTAACTCATTAGTTGACATCTATGCTGATGACAAGACCATCTACGGCAACACATCAAAGGCTGTAAATGACAAAGTTCTCTCTGATTCTCTCTCCTCTGATCTCGAGCGCGTGGTTCAGTGGGGGAAGATGTGGCTGGTTACCTTTAATGCATCCAAAACCAAACTCCTATCCTTACATCATCAACGCTCTGATCCCCATCTGGCATCAATTGTAGTGGATGGCTCTCGTCTGGGTGAGGCCCCGTGTTTTGACAAGCTTCTGGGTTTGACCTTTACTCCTGATCTGAAATGGAACACGTACATCAAGTCTGTTGCCAAGGTCGCTGGAAAGATGGTGGGATCCTTCTACCGCTCCAGAAGATATCTCACTACTGATACAATTCTCTATCTATATAAAAGCCAAGTACGTCCAAGGATGGAATACTGTTGCTATATCTGGGCAGGAGCTGCTAAAAACAGCCTATCCTGCCTTGACAGAGTACAAAATAGACTTCGTGGCTTAGTGGGGGATGCCCTTTTCTCTACCCTGCAACCTCTCTCCCACAGAAGAGACGTTGCGAGCCTATCCTTGTTTTATCGTTATTTCCATGGCAGGTGCTCGTCTTAACTCCAATCTCTGGCCCCCCTCGTCAATCTTTCACGAAAAACACCCGTCTAGCTGAATCCACTGTGAAAATTTTCCCCCACTCTATATCTGTGCCTAAATCAAAACGCGGATTCCATGAACAAAGCTTCTTTCTTAGAACTGCACGCCTGTGGAACTCTGTTCCGTCTGCCTGCTTGCTTCCGGACTACAACTTGGATGTCTTCAAGTCAAATGTTAACAAATTCCTAATGAACCGCCCCCTTAAGTAAACATTTCATCATATCTCCACACTAACGTAATGTACTTGCAATAGCTCTTATCCCTGAGTGGCTTCCGGGCCTTGATAAGTGGTGATCACTATGTAAAAAAAAAGGAATTTGGTTAACGGAATGAAAATAAAATTTCATAAACCTCGACAAACTGCGATGTTTACACACAAGTTAAAATGGCAAAGTACCAAAACAAGAAAGCCACGAAAATCCTATCATTGGTACATTGTGATTGAACAGTCTTCTTGAACCGATAGAGCAAAGAAAACTTCAGGCATGCATTAAATGTTGTAGAAAACTGAGAACTTAGTTAAAAAACTGGTATAGAGAGAGTATTATAAATATAAAACATCCACACAGATACCACATGAAAAAAGGGGTTCCCATAAAAGAAGAAAAAACGGAGAGGTGCAACAAAACCGGATTAAAACACACACGATGTAAAAATAAGTCTATACAAAATAGGATTTCTAAAAAAAAAAAACAGAATGATATTGAGATGGAGAAATGTCTATTAGTGTTGAAAACTATTTTTGAAAAAAAAATTTTGTTGTTGTGCAAATGTAATTTTGTTGAATTGGTTAAATTGTTTTGATAATTTACACACGCAAACTAATGCAAGACTAAGAATTGTCATAACAATTTTGACAAGTATTGTTTCTGTATAGGTTTAAGTTAGGTCGAAAGTATTTTTTCTGAAAATCCATTTATAAAAATAAAAATGAATGTTCTTTTTGTTTTATGGTTTATAAAAACAAGAATTTGCATACTCTGAATATGATAGGTTTGTTTTTCCCAGTTGTAGGCGACACGTTTGGATTTTTTTCTTCAATTAAGGACTGTGAAATGTTAATTGTTTGTTAATGCATGTATAATATTTCATTTAAGAGTGTTGGAATTTTTTGTTTTCATTTTGTCGGAGTTTGAAACACAGTAAATTAAAGTTAAAAGAAGAAAAAAACAGTATTGGGAGTATATTGAATTTTGAAGTAAATGGCAAGCATACGGTTAAACGTTTGATGGAGAATAAAAACTTGATATTTACGTAAGCGATAACTTGAAATTAAATTGGCAATCCCGTCTGACCCATTCGGGCGGAATAAAAATAGAATACATTACTTTTGGAACGCCTCACAGACACACATACACACATACACACATATATATAATTTATAGCATTTTTATATCTAAACTTCATCCAGAAAAATATAATTTTTCCAAAAGTTAATTTATTATTCAATTTTAATTTTTCAAAACAAATTTATTATTCAAATAAAAATACAATATTTGGAGTAAATTATTTAATCCATGGATTTTCGCTGTAGGCTTATATCCTCAGAGGAAAGTCACTTAAAAATAACCATTTATTTTTGAAATCTCTATTTTTTTATCATTTTTTTAATCTAATCTAAAAATAACATATTTAACCTGTTTGAAATACCGATTTTCTTGATTCTTTTCATGATATTTTAACTTATTAGAATATCCATGTAGAAAAGTTGGATTTTATCTAATAAAAGAGAACATCTTTCTACGGATCTTGCACCATCTTAATTAAGACAAAATAAATATAAAATCTCTTTATTCCCAAAGAATTATTATCTGTTACTCTGGATGCTTTATCGAACAGAATTGAAATTAACTTTCAATGGCGAAATCTTCAACCTATGTTGAACCTAATAACATCGTCCCATTCTATTAAAAGATTACTATTCTAATTGGATACCAAAATCTCATATCCTTTTTTGTAACAACCCTTATTTTCTTTCTCTATGTCTCTTAAAAAGATTTAATCTTTAATATAATTTATATGTATGTGCTGAAAAGAAAAAAATTATATTTAATATTTTGCTAATGACTTTCCTCTGATATGAGCATAGAAAAATAATTAATGGATTAAGGCTTTGTGAAAATAATACATTTTTGTTTTGAAAAATTATATTTTTCTGAATTAAATTTAAATATAAAACCTGTATTTTTAATTTGCTCTATCTAGTACAGTGAGCAATTTTATTTGGCTGTCTTATATAAAAATATAACACTCACAAAATAAAACTTGATACCACAAGATGAAATGATCTGTGATTTAATGCATCTCATTATATATATATATATATATATATATATATATATATATATATATATATAGATATGTATATATATATATATAGATATGTATATATATATATATATATATATATATATATATATATATATATATATATATACAGTGATCAATATACAGTACTGTTTCGCTGTTTGACAGCTCATCAGTGCGGCTAGACAGGCAACTACCTCGAGCCAGGGTCGAAACCTGACCGCCCAAATGACAGTCAAGGTCAAGGCTTTTCACCATTACGCTATACGTCTGCTGCTGTATGGATAATGAATTTAACGCTGTTTAGTTTTGATATCGTCACAATGCCTCCGCTCGATTTGTTTACACAAAGAGCGTCGCTTTATACGCTAATGGAAGTTTGTATATTACTTCCCGAAATGTTCAACCCAAGATAGCGAGCATTATATATATATATATATATATATATATATATATATATATATATATATATATATATATATATATATATATATACATTAGCGGCCGTCTGGCGTTGGTTGGCCGTGAAATACGATAAAATATTATGCTTTAATTTATGCATATTTCGTATTAATTATTATAAACCACTCTTTTCTTGATTATTATACTGTACCCAATAGGGAAGAATAGACAGAGCCTTGTCTTGGTCTCAAAATAAGTTTAAACATGATATTTCAATTTATACAAATTTCACAAGTATTATTATAGAGTTACTTATCTATTAATTATTATATCATACTTAATATATACTTATGATTTCAAAAGTTAAAATATATGATTTGGGTGCCATAAGCTATAATCGAAACCCAATCATTTAGCGCTCTAGTCGTAGTCATTACCGTGTGAGCTATCGACAGATAGATTAGAACATATTAAAAAATTAAACTTCTTTGAACTATTACTGTATATCTGGGCATGCACAGAGCTAACAGGTTTAGTTGACTTACTCTTGGCAAGTTTAATATTTTAAATTTTGATGCCATGTACTTTTACCGGCTTAAAACCAAATCAAATTTCTTTTATCGGTTTGAACTCCCTATATATCAAGTTTCAGTCTTTATACCTTAAATACTGAGAATACCTTGGTAATTACAGTTCAACACACAGACACGTATTATATATATATATATATATATATATATATATATATATATATATATATATATATATAAGGGGAGAGAAAAAGAAAGATCTAGGTATATAACTATACATGACCGTATGCTAAAACCTTTTCAACCGAAATGATACACAATTATGCTTAATGTAGAAAATATACATGAATAGAACTGAGCGCAGTAGTTTATTAAAAATCATCCAATCAGAAACCATACAAATTAATAATTAATCGCTGAAAGTTCGTTTTAAAGTCAATCATTATGAAATCGCTCGCATATCCATGACTGAGTATATTTAAAAGTTTGTAATAATAATTTTATATAGAATAAGTAAGCCTTTAATATCGTTATCAGTGCAGCAAAAACTCTGAAACTCTGTTATATACCGGTATATTCACCAAATAGCACTACTTAATCTAATATATAATGTTCCCACAAATATCATTGGACATCCTGTTTTTATTGCTACTGAAATATTCGAATATGACTTGCCCTATCTCTGTCTGAATATATATATATATATATGTATATATATATATATATATATATATATATATACTTATTTATTGTTAAATAAACATGTTTACATCCCGCTGCTACAAACAGCCATTTGTTTCAATCAAACAACAGATATCATCAGGCAGCGACTTAACTATTCAAATGTTCAATGAATAAACTATTAAACTAAAAGATTATTCATTGAACATTTGAATAGTCAAGTCGCTGCCTGATGATATCTGTTGTTTGATTGAAACAAATGGCTATTTGTAGCAGCGGGATGTAAACATGTTTATTTAACAATAAATAAGTATTATTAGCTCTTTTTTATTGAGCACTATCTAACAACCTCGTTGAATTCATTAGTTTATTATTTTTGAATAACAAAAACCCGAGTATATATATATATATATATATATATATATATATATATATATATATATATATATATATATATGTGTGTGTGTGTGTGTGTGTGTGTGTGTGTGTGTGTGTGTGTGTTCACACCAACTATGTTGTATAGTCGGTTAGTTATTATTTTTTTGATCTCGGTAGGTAATAATTTGGCTGGTCTGTGACCGTTTTGATGTAACACCTCGTGTTTCTTAAATTAATAGCGATGTTTTATTAGAGATAGGTGTCTAATTGTTCATCAAAGTGAAACGAGTTCTGCTCAACAACATATCGTCCTTTATAGCATGTGTAGTATTAAGAGAAGCGAAAAGTTATATTGTTAGTTATGACCAATTGTGTTATATTTGATTATCTTTCTCAAAGTTGAATCACTAGCTGATGATCTCACCTACAGCTAGGTGATAATGCGCTAATAACTTTTAAACACAATTTGCCACACTCTTGTTCGTCGCCATTAATAATTACGACATAAACTTTCTATGAATACTTGAGCTAATGGTTACACATTTGGACTATGCATCAAAGCTTCATCGTACAGAAAGAGTTGTATTCCGTCACTAAACACTAACAGAACAGACTAATAAATATCAGGGGATGAAATATTGAGCGGATAGATAGAATCATGAAATATGCAATTGGCGATGCGCGGTTCAGATTCTGTTGAATATACTGCAATCTATAGTTTTAGGAATGCACTATCTAATCATATACAATGAAACATTTGCAGCATGTATTATCTTTTTGCATTTAATAAAATTAAAAATAAAATAAATGCATCACTAGTCGCTTGTAGTTGATGCTTGAGTAGTGTAATTGTTTGATATCTCCATAAAGCACCAGAGGAGAAACTGCAACTTATTAGCTCAGCACTGTATATAATTTTTCCATCATGATTGGTTATACGTATTTAACCATTAACGAAAATCCCATGTTAAATAGTAAATAGTTAGTTGATATCCCATGAGTGATTTGGAAATTAAAATTAAATTCAGTGGGTCCCAGTCTACAGAAATAGAAAACAGCAAACACTCGTTTTCGCCAATGAAGATAGCGTAGAAGGAAACAGTAAGTTACGGCGGTTTGGGTTCCATTTAAGTAAAATATCGTCCAAACTTAAAATCGGAACTTTTTATTAAATTTAAATAACATAACTTTTGACTGAGGATAAATTCAAGTACATAACTAATCGCAATTTTTGAACAAATTATAAACGACCAACGATTTCATAATCCTCTTTGCGGGCCATATTTGGCGCTAAATGCAAAAAAGTGTTAGCGGGGGTAAGAAGCCTAACTGTTTCGTTTACGACGACATTCGAAGTTTCAACCACAAATTAATTTTAAGACTCTGATAATAATATATCCCCTTTTCCCATATCTGAGATAGACGAACATATTAGGAAATAGCTTATATTAAATTTACAAATGTTTTGACTAAATGACGCTATGAGCAGTGAATCGACGTAAGGGGTGAATATGGAAAATTCGGAAAAAAAGAATCGAGTTTCCGGTGATTGTGAGCATGGGAACATGCAGATATGTTCACTTCCAGTAATCAACTAAGTGTAACTAAATAAACGATATTTAGAATTCTCGGTCGTAGATATATTTGGATAAAACTATCTGTTTGGTTATCTACGAGAAGAACGACTAGATGAGTATCGGTGAACGACAAGAGTTTTAGCTGATATCCTAAGCTTGAGGCTTAGCTCAGAAATAGGAGCAATAACGACGGGATTTGAAATACATACATTTATTCCAGTTCAGCAAGTTTTGTACATAATATTTATATCTGTGTGGACGTTAATTCTTACTATATAGTCAACTAACAGTACCCGCTAACCGGCGTTGCCCGTTGGAAGCGTCCCTCCTCCCGAAAAAATAAAGTACGATTGTTGTTGATGTTGTGTTTGTTGCTGCCCGACCCTCATCTCCTCATGTTAAGAACGGCTTTCGGAATAATACTTCCAGCTCCTCATGGTCAGAACGGCTATCGGAATTGATATCCCAAACTCTCCTTGTCAAGAACAGGTGGAAAAAGGTGGTGTGTTAAGGATTAATTCCAGCTGTAAAAAAAAAACAAAAACAAAAAACAAAAAAAAAAACAGCGAGGGTAAAAAAATATAAAAAAATAGACGCGGTAGACAACCCGGGTGGAAAGAGCTGAAGAAAAAAATAGAAGGGTGGCAAGCATGCAGGCGCGCTCGAATTTTTAAAGTGAAGGATGAAACGAAAAACAAAAGCCGTCCATTTAGCTGTCAAGATAGAGAGAGAGAGAGAGAGAGAGAGAGAGAGAGAGAGAGAGAGAGAGAGAGAGAGAGAAACAGAGACAGAGACAGAGACAGAGACAGAGACAGAGACATAGAGAGTCTGCGTCTGTAGCTTTTGACGGAGTAAATTCGTTGTGTTTTCAATAAAGAAAAACAGGAAATACTTCATCTGGTAGTTTTAAATATGGAAATCCCCCAATCGAAAATATGGCTCATTATTTTTGCGTTGTTACGTAGTTTTTGACGCTTTTTAGTTGATCAAATCTATAGTAAAAATAACCGTTGTTCCGTAAGTAACGCGCGGACATTTATCGTCAAGTGTTTACATTTTATGAAGGGGTGGCAACGAGCATAATAATAATAATATCTATCTATCTATCTATATCTATCTATCTATATCTATCTATCTATCTATCTATATCTATCTATCTATCAATCTATCTACATCTATCTATCTATCTATCTATCTATCTATCTATCTATGGCTCGGTTCGGTATCGTGCTCGAATGTAAAAGAAACAGATATAAATCTCCCTCGGTCGATGTCTCTGTATCTGCCACTCCCCCTGTCTCTCAGTAAACATATTCAGAGAGATAAAGTGTGTGTGTGTGTGTATGTGTGTGTGTGTGGGAGAGAGAGATAAAGAGAGATAAGTGTGAGAGAGAGAAATAGGTGAAGAGAAATGCAATTATCTCCGAGCCGCTAACTAATCGTTTTCTTTAATGTAAAAAAGCTGCTACCGTGTGTCTGTAGACAGAATGTTGGATAAGCTTATTCGCATTCATTTAATTTTATAGAATTGTAATCTGAAATAAGGGATCGGTCTGATATAAGTCGATGAGAATAACTGGAATCTTTCAAGGGAGAATGTATTATTTTTAGAATTGGCGAACAGGAATTTAGCGTTTGTGTATGAGCTTATTAACAAGGATGTAACCACGGTATCCGTACTATGTGTATAATAACTAGCGGCGTATTCTGCTTTAGCAATAGGGGGAAATCAGGACTACTTCCTCTCTAGGTTAATGCGATAGTGCTAGTGTAGCTCCTCGGATGTAATCTAGAATCTTGTTAAAACACCTAGATATATCATAAAAGTCTTTATAAAGTAACATAAGATAATGGCTAATAGGCTAGACATGCTAAATTTGAATGTGGCATATGTTGTTGCAAACCTACGGTATTTTGGTGACGAGGGAAATTCCTGCAATCTAATTATTATATATAGGATGATCGATATGACACAACCAGAATAAGAAGAATTTGTTTTACTGCATTTACTGTTTTCAGACATTGTTCAAAGAGGCAAGGTAAAATCTCAAAGGACTGATTAAAATGTAAATATACCCACAACGTGGCAACAATTGGCACGGAAAAGCAAGAGCAGGAGCTACAACGAAACGTGGGATTTTAACACAGAGTATCGTCCCTATGTTTTCGTATAAAATAATATCAATGTGCACCAGATAAATGTAGGAAATATATTATTCATAGTGTTGAGTTTTTATCGTACTTATTCTTTATTATCTCCACAGCAATTTGGCCGTTAACATTTTCGATTTGCTTTATGATATTCTAATTGATAACCTACAGAGAATTTCATGCTGAAAACTTTATTCACTTGATTCGGTAGTTCTTATTCTTTCTTCCACGTTTTTGTAGATGCTTCACATGTGAGAACACATGTCGTAAACGTATAAAGAATAAATACAACAAGAATACATCAGTTCAGATATATCGATAAAACCACTAATCTACTTACCTAACCCACACGCACACAATCCTTGCACTTACCAATTATCTAGTGCAGTTGTTGACGACTATCAACCAGATAAAGGGATTCGGTCCGCTGACATATTGTGATTCTTATGCGTTGAACCGTTAAATTAGATGCGACATACTTCTCTCAGGCTCAGGATAATTTTTAAACATTGATATAAAAATAGAACAGCACCATTAGGTATCAAAATGCTTTTTTTATGCTTAGAATGCCAACTTATTCACTGCGACCAGCAACCTCTATTAAGCTGAGTATATTTTTAGTATTTTCTATCTTATAGACCAGTCGCCTACTAAACATCTTAGAACCAAATTAACTACATGCACAAAAATGTGGTGAAAAAAAAGGCAGTGTGAAACATGACAATAGTATTATGCAAAAATCGAATTAATTAAAATAGAATACGGCTTCCAAAACAATTGTCAGATATTGAGCACTTTAATCTGCTATGATAATCTGATAAGATAACTGGTTTGTTCTCAGATGAACTGACCATGTGCTAACTAGTAATACGCCATTAACAATCGACAAGTAACACGGTAGAAAGATATAAACACCTGGAAACTATTTAGACCCATCAAAGATTTTTTGGTTTATCGTTGTTATACATTACACGAAGACATATGCAAATCTCCGATGTGAATATGGGTGAAGCTTAATAAACATTTGAAGTTAAATTTGTGAAAATGTGATTTCCATTCTGCGCAATATTTACCCTACATACACATTTCCTCGTGAAAATAGAAGAAAATAAAATAATACAAAAGAACAATGATAGACGAATTTTCTCTCCAAAATTGCCAACCTGCATGTTACATATCAATTGGACTGATCATCGTGACACGTAAATTCATACTTCTCACACTCATGATTTTTTTACAAATTAGTCACCACTTATCAAGGCCCGGAAGCCACTCGGGGATAAGGGTTATTGTGTGTACAGTACGTTAGTGTTGGAGATTTGATAAAGTGTCTTACTTAAGGGGCGGTTCATCAGGAATTTATTTATATTGGACATGAAGACATCCAGGTTCTAGTCAGGTGGGAAATAGGCAACCGGAACAGAGTTCTACAGGCATGCACTTCTAAGAAAGAAACTTTGTTCATGGAATCTACCTTTTGATTTTGGCACAGATAAGGAGTGGGGAAAATTTTTGACAGTGGTTTCAGCTAGGCGGGTGTTTATCGTGAAAGATTGGCGAGGGGGCCCAGAAATTGGAGTTCATGATTGTTTTATTTGTTTGATTTTTTTTCATGATTTATTTTGTTGTATGCTGTAGCACCAATCTAAACCGTTTTATACCTATGATCACGTAGCACAAATAGTGTTTACCTACTGATATGTAGAAATATTAATACTTTCTCACACACGTTGTAGGTGTTAGATGTTTATAATAAGGAATGTTATTCAGTATTTGTTTTAGACATATTTACACATATGGAACATAACTTCAAAGTATTTGCTTGCCTTTAAAACAGTCTCTGCAATGATTATTTATATATTTGCATGAGAATTTTTATAAGACAATTCGTCTTTCGGTCAGTCGGCCACATTTTAAAACTAAAATATTTTATTCGTTAGTCACACATAACTTTGAAAAAAGCATTGCCAGATGCGTCAACATATCCCTAGAAAAAATACTCTGTCCTTCAAGCAGGAGTTATACCTTCTTGTTCATCGATCAATGGGTCATAACTTAAAAAAAAAAAATGCGTTAATCGCTAAACGCGTAGATTGAATAGGCGCATCCGAGGGATATGCGTTCTTCATTTATTTAAGCATCAATGTTGATAACGTTACTAATAATGAACTTTTTACAATAAGCCAATGTAGGAAATATATATGCGAGAACGCTATTAGGAAAACAAAATATAAAAAGGAATATAAGAGAAAGAAGTAATGTTTAGAAAGGAAAGCGGTTCGAATGAAGAAAACGTCTAAATCACAATATTTATATTTATATTTATATTTATATTTATATTTAGAGAGAGAGAGAGAGAGAGAGAGAGAGAGAGAGAGAGAGAGAGAGAGAGAGAGAGAGAGAGAGAGAGAGCCAAAAAGTTAAGTGAAATATCCGCTCGCGTCTTCGATCTGCTTTGTAAACGACAGCCGTGCCTTAGGGTATGGATTTTTGATTAAAAACCTGATATATTTATTCCTGCCTGCTTATGCATAAAGAAATAACGCTGCAACAGTTGATTAAATATTACAAAAAAAAAGGCGTTAAAGAAAGAATATCTGCAACACGTTTACCTTTTGGAAATATTTGAATGTCGATGCTGTTATATTTGAATAAACGCAACACTTCGTACCCATATAACGAGAGTTCATTTTTGAGGCAAGAGATTTCATTAACTTGTATGAATACCCCTTTAAAATTATTCACTCGTGTTGCATAGTCAGCTGTCACCAATTCACCCACATATGAGAACTCGTGCAATTGTTACAATTTGTTGTTGTTGTAGTCCATGCATCTTCTCTGATTTGAAATGCACAATATAAGATAAGCTGATGTATTATTATGCCGTAAAACAGAATTCACCATAAGTAACTATATCATTTTATTTCAACATAATAAATCAAATTTATAAAACGCACTATGTCGGTGTGCATGTTTTCTGTCTCCATTATTTCAATTTGCATGTGCTCCGAGACCTACGGTGGCAGAACAGTGCGAAGCGGTTCCAATGATTTCATATTTTTGGCCGGTATTTTATTAGGTTTGAGCCGGTAAAAATAGCTGCTAAGAGATCAAAATTGCAGAACCTTGAACTTGGCAGTCGTAAGTCGACTTAAAGATTTCCTATAAACATGCGCAAATATACATTTATGTGTTATAGTCGACCCATTTTAACTACATCTTATTTATCTGATGAGAGCTCAATGCGTAACGATTGAAACTAGAGTGCTATATGCTTTGGTTGCTGATGTCACTGAAGCCATTTAAAAAATAACTACTAAATATTGGATACAATATAATATATAATAATCGAGAAATAATTGACTCTATAATAATAAATACAAAATTTGCAAAAATTTAAATATCATATTTAATCGAATTTTACGGCCGGGCAACATATAAGAAATATGTAACTCTAATATAAAAATTAAAAAAAAAGGTTTTGAAACGTAAAACATAATAATTATTAAAACATCCAATAAAGTCTCTGTGGTTTCCGTGGAACTTTACATACTTTTCTAATTGTTCAGGGAATAAGCAGCCTAGAATATCTGTTCGGGTGGATTCCTTATTTTTAACGATTTTATAAAAACATACGATTTTAACTTTCAAATTATACATGGAATAGAATGAATGCAAAATAGCTACAAACAAAAACAATCTATAATTATTCATGGTGAGCCTTAAATATTCTAGTCTCAATTCGATAGTTACCAAATGATTTTCTCGTGATTCTTTTTTCTATCGGCACCCTATCCAAACGTTAGTAATGGGCAAGAGAGTTAGTTGTATACTACTATTACTCGCCTTTATCTCCTAATACTCGAATGATATCAGAGTAACATCTATTATCTGTAAACTTTGTAAGCCTCTTCCTATATGATATAGGTTGAGTCACATGATCTGTTATGCATAAGCATTAACTTAATTTACATATTAATGTCTGTAGATAAAGGAAATATGTTAGTTTTTTGTTTTGTTAAGAGAAAGAGAGAATAGTAGCAAATGATGACAAGATAAAGGGAAAATATATACTTCATAGAAAAATAAGTCTCAGAGTTAAACACACTGAGAATTGTGAGGTCGGAATTGGACAAATAGATTAGGAGATAGATTAGTAAAAGATGGAACACACTAAGCCAATCAACGAAAAGTTGCAATACGAAGTAAACTTAAAGATGATCATATGGAATGGCATGTCATAAAAGGAAATGAACAGTCAAAAATCTTAATAATTTTCACACACACACACACACACACACACACCACACACACACACACATATATATGTACAGATCCTTATGAAAATAAAAAAAGTAAAAAAAAAACATCTTACTGTCGTATCTTTCCAACGTTAGATCTTTGCTTGATTTCGAACGGGCTTTCCAGGGTCATGAAGACGTAACCACCGAGGGCAGAGTATCCAGCCACCAGACAAGTAAGCCCAATGTGCGACAAAAGAAAAGTAATAAATTTCCGACAACAATTGATGCACTTTTTTCTCCGACTCACTTTTGGAACTTTCGGGCCAGGTCGCTGCTTCTTCCTACAGCAGCTGCAGCATCTTTTGCTCGGCGCTGTCACATCGTCATTATCATCATCCTCAACGTATCCGTTGTGCGTATGCGACATTTTCTTACTCATACCGGAAGTTACCGACATTTTTATAATTTTTAACTACGACCGACTTGGTTGGAATTCTATAATTCGCATCGCATGAAGTCAGAACTTTTGGGGATGGTTGGTTAGTAATGTCTTAGTTTTTTATTTCGACGATATAGTAAAATAATTGGTCCTTGAAGTGCATCGGATAGTTATAATCTTGATGGATTATCCCAGTGACGTTTTTCTATTATCCCAGTGACGTTTTATCAAAATAGAGATATCGTTTTTGTTTTATTCTTTTTGTATTAAGCTGTAAATTCCTTTGGTGTGGATTTATTCCAAAATGATAATAATAAAAAAAAATAAGTACACTTTATTTGCACTTTATTGTTGGTGGATCACGTGTTACCTGCAATTAGATAGAAACAAAGAATTAAACTTTATTATAATTAAATATTAACATAAAATAAATAAATACATTAACAACGTAACAATATTATATATGGTAATGAACGTACAATATTTTATTATAATTAAACATGATTTATGAAAATATTAAATGAATTAATATGTAAGATAAGCACATTTGTTTCTCGTCCAACGGAGATTAATCGATGTGAAGTTAAAAAAAAACGTGATAATTATAGAAAAGGAATGAGAAAATATCAAACAAAAATTACGCAGAGATTAAGGTTGCGTAAAGTCAATATAGTTTCGAGACTTTAAGGATGATAGAGATTGAGTGACGCACTGTGAATGGATAAAATGTTTAAAATGAAATTGGATGTACATGTATAATGATCGGCACTAGAACATTCGCATGTGATGTTCAGAAAATCTTACAGTAAATAATTGGTTTAAATTTTTATTCTGCATTAAAGATTCGTTTGTATTTTCCAATTTTATATTCTTATAATACTGACAGATTAATGTTTTAATTTGGCATTTAAGTTTTTAATCGCGTGCAAGCGACTCTATAAGTCACTCCGTCCGTCCGTCAGTCGGTCTGTCGGTCTGTCCGTAACACTTTTCTGTTCCGGCAGATACTGCAAGCAAAGACCATATGTGGGGGAGACCCCACATATAAGACCTTGGTCAATGTAGGGGCAACCTTCATACCAATTGTCACTATACAGCTCCCCTACTCCCCAGGGAGTTGGTCCCCATTTCACCTTCACTCCTCACATTAAAAATCGGCCTTGTGACTAATTTGCTCAGTGGGGGAGCAAATAAATACCATTTTCTTGGCCTTTTGGGCAAGATCAAAGTGTAGTATCTGTTCTTACTGCATGCTGTACTTGTGTTTGTAACTTTTCCTTGGCCACATAGCTAATATAACGTTTCAAATTCTCTAAATCAAATAATTTTTGTGATATAAAGTGGCAGATCACTTTTCTGTATCAAGTTCATGTAAAATGATCACCCACTTTACAACCAATCAGTCTCAAAGCTATTTAAGTCATTCTCCAGTTGTTTTTGAAGGATTCCAGTTATTTTTTAAGCATTCAAGTCATTGTTAAGGTCATTCAATTCATCCTTAAGTTCATTAAAGCCATTCTAAGCCATTTACTCCTTATTTTTTTAAAGGCATTTCAGTCTATTTTTCGGTCATTTTAGCTTATCTTTAAGAATTTCATGTCAATCCTCTATTCACGCATTCATTCATTACACGAGAACACGCGACTAATGGCTATCGACCTTGTTTTTAACCCGTGTCCCTATTTCTAGATAATATTAATATATGTTAGTATATCTTATATCTTAATCAATTATTATTTTATCCTGTTCCTAATTATTTGTATACATTCTACAAGACAGGATATTGACTTTCGTTATGTGGATGGCGATTTTAGTTTGTTCTACAATCAGATTGAAGAAAATATTTATATTACTTCACTCAACAATATTAATTAGACCTTAATTTTACAAGTAAGATGTTCTACTTTGTTAACTTTTTTATTTCGGTATTCCGTATACGCGTTTTGTATCAGGAAAAAACGAATTATTTCATTAAAAATCTAACTCGTAGTTTTATAATCTTATTTATAAAACTCACTATGTCTGTCTGTCTGTCTCCACGTTTTTTTAAAACTATTTACTTAAGGATGAAAGCTCACAACGCGGCTCAGATTATTACTCTTTTGTGAGCAGTTTTTTTATGAGTCTTAGCTGGTTAAAATAGTTGTGCAGGAGTCAAGAAAGAGGTCAACATTGAAAGACATCAGAGTTTGCCAAGCGTAAGTTAACTAAAACTGCTCTTATACGAATGCGCAAATATTTATCCATTTTGTATAATCATGTTAGTTTAATTTTTATAATTTCATATCTGAATGGAGATGGACCAGTAGTTGTGCCACCGGCTTTAAAGCTACAGTTATAATTTCGGTTTCGATTCTAGCTGATGGCTCCCAAGTCTTGTTTTTTTTTTTAACTTTTGGAATCACAACTTACATTTGTGTATAATATTATAGCAGTCAAACACTACCATGTTTGAATATATGGTTAAGTGGCAGTTTTAGTCATTTAGAACTGCTTAAAAGCTTCACCGCTCACTCATTTTTGATCAAATTTCAAACAATTATTACAGTTATCATTTTCTCAGCTATATTGTAAAAATTTTATTTAATTTTCGTTCAGTAAAACAAAAGTTATGATGAATTTTCTGGTGTTCAAAATCGTTACAATATGTAAGGAGGTGAGCGACATTTTTGGTGACTGATTTTCATAGCAACCACGTCGCTTCAGCGACTGCTGTTGCTACAAATTCACTGCTGTCGCGGAAAGATAAGTAACAAGTGAAACAGAGAGAATGAAAGAATGAAAAGGAGACGATTGGGAGAATTTTATTGAAAGCAGACGAGTGCCGTAGATTGTTATTACATATGTGTTCACGGAGACAAAAAACTGCAATTAAACAAAGAACAAGTGTAAGACAAGAAAAATCATGGATTACAATAGAAAAATGCGAGCATGAAAAGTAATATGGTTATGCTTAAACATGGAAAAGTAAAGGACTAGTTGATAAAACTGGAAAAGAAAAGGACAAGATATTCTAGTAAAGAATATAATACATTTATAACTTACAATATTGTAGCATTCAGAATAAAAAAAAATTAAATTTATATTATATAATCAATTCTTAATGCTGCAATATTTTAAGTTATAAATTTATTTTTATTTTTTCCAGTTTTAACAACCAGTCCTGTACTTTTCCTGGTTTAAGCTTAACAATATTACTTTTCATGATCGCATTTTTCTATTGTGATGAAATAACGGATAGAAAATTGCCTTTATAATACTATATACGAAATCTGAATAAATAAAAATATTATATTTAAGCTTATTTACAACCAATAGACACCTGGCGCCAATCGAGTTTTATAATGGAAGATGCATCGATTTGTTTATACATTTTTTAAACCAGTATAATAAATTGGGTAGAATCTCGAAAGAATTTACGTGATTGAAATAGGAATAGTTTCCTGAGAAATAATTATCTTTTTCCCTGTGAGAGAAACAAAAACAAAAACAGAACTTCAACGCTTCTTTTTCTCTGTTCGAAAGAATTTAACTGAGCTGGAGAACTAACAAAGGCTGACCATTAATAAATTGGTTAAGGATTGCCTTTTGAAAGGGGAACTATTGAGGAATCGGGAGTTGTTTATATTTAAAAAAAATCAACAGCAAACTGACACTCTATCCCTCACAGAAAGAGCAAAGTAAAATTACTTTACGAAAAACAATGCACAAAGAGACGTAAAAATCCAGTGCCATAATCATATCCTTTCAGTGATAAACCACACTGGATGAGGTTTTACCCAGCAAAAAATAAGAACACATGTAACAATTATGGTAAAGTTAACAACGAAATAATAGGTTGTTGATATGCCAAAATATCGAGGGAGCCCAGAAAAAAAGACAAACACACTTAAGCGATAGTAAAGGCGGGGATTTACGCAAATATGTAACGATTAAAATATTTAACAAAACTAAAATTCCAGCTTGACTCGGGTTTCGACCTCTAAATATGAATTTTGTGCTTAGTGTTACTTTGGACGGAACTAGGAAAAAACTCAAAGCGTATGCGCTAAAATACACAGACGATCTATCGGCAGAAGATTAGATTGACAGATTTAATCTTTGGGACTACCCCATAAGCGCTTTCTATCGTAAAGTAGAAGTCCAAATACTAATACCGAAACAAAGCAGAAACTTAAGCAAAAAATCCTCGAGATGTTTTCAAGCAGCCTAAGCGAAATATACTAAAATTAAATAACAGTTCCAGGTAAAGAACAATGTTCAGCTCATATATAAAAAAGCGAAACGTTACTTTTGTTGATTTGGAGCAAATAAATGAAGAGCTAGACAGATTGAAAAGAGCTGTTGTCCTCTATAAGAGCGATTTAAGCTAGTGGGTTGCGCTAATAGTCTATGTGAATGAAAAAAATCTAATCAAATTAGAGTTTGGGCTGATTTTTCAACAGGGTTGAACCAGGCCCTAAAAGACCACCAATACTTCCTTTCAAGCCTTGAGAAGATATTAAATAGAATTAGTGGTGGCAGAACTTTGTCAAAAATACATTTATCGGATACATATCTTCAAATCGAGAAAATAATTCAAAGATACTACGCATCAACACGCACAGAGACTCTTATGAGTTGAGTAAACTGGCTTTTGGGGTCATGGATGCGCCTGCCATTTTTCAGTAGGTCATGGTTCACTTCACAACGGCTTCACATACTAATTACCAGCAACTATGTGGCAGAGCATATTATGTACGCATTCGAAAAACTCCAAGAATGCGGTTTTAAAGTGAAAGAAGTATTCTCGAACCCTTCTCGAACTCTATATCGAGTATAAGGATTTAATTTCGGTAATCATTGTTATGTCACTGAATGTAAACAGAAATTAACAGTTTTAAATAAGCAGAACGTTCTCACAAATAAAAAATAAATACTAGAAGTTTAAATAAAAATAATTTCATTCATTTTAAAAGCAAAACTTTTCCACAAATAAACAATAAACATAAATTTTGAAATGGATGAATTTATTTTTATTTAAAACTTTTAACTAATTTTTTCGTGAAAATATTCTGCTTTTTTAAAGCTTATAACTTTTGGTTACATTCAGTGCAAAAAACGGGGATTTTACCGAAATTAGTTCCTTATACTCATTTTCCACATTAATTTCGAACACTGTAACCAACGCTAGTTCAGTTTATAACATTGTTAGCAGAAATAGGTGCTTCTATTTTTAAATAACGAAAAATATTGAATTTCAAGTAAAACAAATGGTGCTTTCGTAATTGTCATGTCGCAAATATTAACATATCCAAATATTTCGGAAAAACAATAAAGTAGAAAATGAATTAATCATGAAAAAAGAAATTTGTAAAATCTAGCGATTTGGTTTCAAAATCTTCCGATTGAATAAGAAAGTTAATAGGGGAGATTATTAGTGTTTCAATTTCTGGAAAATTTAATGCCAAAATTCAATCAATTATTTAAAAACAAAAATTAAAATTAAACAGTTAACAGTTTTAATTTACAAAACGTAAATAAATTTTCTATATATGTTATGTTTATTTTTATTTTCTGGGCATGATGTTTCAATTGCGTGACTTCCTTTTTGTTTATGTCACGTGACCGAATATGTCTGCCTCAGCGTGTAACCTTATTGCAGTATTTTATTCTTATCCAATCTGTTTTTCACGAATAATTCTTTTTCTAGCTCATCGTTTTCCGTAATTTTTGGCTATGTAACATAGTGTTTTTTTATTATCCTTGTTTTTAACATTGATTGTATGATTTGTGTGTAAAAATAGTGGATTTTCAGATTACATTCGTGTAATATTTTTCGGAATGTGTTGCAATTGTGGAATGGTTTATGAACTTGTTTTAATTATGATTTTCCGATGTTTGTGTCGATAATTCTATTTTATTTTTCTGTTCTTCTCTCTGTTATCGGTCTTTTGGAGAATGTTGAAGATACAGTTTTTGGGAAACGTTTGAAAGAATATACGACTGATATATTTAAGCATATTGAAAACATATTTCCCCATTTAAATAGTAACTATTTACGATATGACAATCACGTATTACTATTTGTTTTACTTTAAATCCAATTCAATTTTCGTTATTTAAATACAGAAAAACCCAAAATAATTTTGTTAACTATATTAATTTTTGCCATCGTGGCCAAATGTAAACTTCACCATTAAAAAAAAAATAATAAAGTAGACAATTCGAGACAAACTACTGAAAAATGTAATTTTTATTAAACAAAACACCCGATAAATTGTAAGAAAATAAAGACGGGACGACTTTTTCAAAAACACAAAAGACTTATGTTTAATTGATAATAAAATTTTACGTTGTTTCCTGTTTTATTATAAATAAGTTACTTTCCTATATTTAATACTTTACAGAAATATGTAATACTTGATTATATTCTGTTCTTTTACAGTGGTTTGAATCTGCTTTTAGAATTATAAAATTATATTATTTTATTAAATATTTAGTGATTAATTTTTAGTATTTTGTTTTGTGATGACGCAAGTGTTAACAAAAAACAAGAAATGAAAACAGTAAAAGTTTATTATTTTTATTGTTCAAACTAAAAAATAAATTTAAAGAAATGTAAAATTAAAGTTTTTTTTTAATTCTTTATTGTTTCATAATAACACAGATAGTGTTAACACAAAAAAAATCTTAAAACAAAACACGCTACATAGTTTTGCACTTTGCACACAAAACAATAAAAAAAGGAGAAAATTCTTGATATTTACATTTTTATAAATCAAGTCGTTTTGAAATAATATATTAAATATGATAACAGAAGTCTTGAAACTGGGATAGTTTGATAAAATGGGTCGCTTCTGTATAGTTTCATGTTTCGTTTCATGCTTGGTGGCTTCCGTCCTATATTTGCATCAACTGCATCTATTTCTACCGTCTTAGTTTTGGGAGCGCAATTTTAAGGGATTATATATATTCGTTTGTTACTTTCGTCGACTTGATGTAATATGTAAATAATAAATTGAAATAACGTCAAATAAGGCACCTCATTTGTATGCGAGATACTGAAATCTATTAGTGTTTATGTCAGTCATCGACTCACTAATGTACTGAACTTACTTGGCTGCGTGTGTGTCCATGTGAACTTGTGGATACGTGCTTATTGATATAACTGCTGATATGATGTTTGAGTGATGTATGCGAGAATGTATATTTGCATGCGCGTGTATTGATGGTAGAGCTTTTTTAAATAATCTACTTTTTATCTAGCTGTACAAATGGTAAGGTGTTAAGGTGTTATTGTTAGGCCTACTTTTACGTCTGTTTTGATGGCAGATGGGGTCTCTGATTATATTTGGCATAATTCATTAGTTGTCATTTTAATTATTTTTTTAATATATTTTTGTGTCTGTGTTGTACGTTTGCAGATACACTGAAGGCTTTTTATATGGTAAATATCTATTATTCATGGAATACATTATTCAGATATGTTATTTTGTAGGGTGTGTTGGCTTAGATTACTATTTGTTTTGATAATCTTATTCCGTGTTATCTCATTCATCACTATTCTTTTTACTGTTTGAGATGATTTGTATTTTTGTTATTTAGTTATTTTTTTTAGAGTTGAATTTTCCATGTTTATTTGCTTTAATGATTTCGTTGCTTTACGATTATATTTACTATTCCGTCAGACTGGACTTAATCTCATATAACATTTGGATAATATGTCTGATCTTCTATTGATTTGTAAATATAATCTCTTTTATTCCACTGGGGAGTTTAGCTCTTTTTGTTTTGGTTTGGGTAGATTTTATACCTCTTATAGATAAGTTAGTTTCTATCTGATTGTTTTTGAAATACATTGGATATGATGCTATTTGCTTTTTACAACCTACTTATATGTCATAAATAAAAGAGTATATCCTGGTTAACATGTATTTGTCCTAATAGTTGTTTTTTCGAATGTTTTCTCTGCTGTTTTTTTAATAGTTTTTGCTGAATTCAGCGTTTGGACTGTAGACTTGAATATTACATCTTTATGTTGGCAAGCTTTCCGTGGTAATAAATGTTTCTGTTTCTACAATTACATGTTGTCTTGTTTCGTTAGTGTTTTTTTTATTATCCTTGTTTTTAACATTGATTGTATGATTTGTGTGTAAAAATAGTGGATTTTTAGATTACATTCGTGTAATATTTTTCGGAATGTGTTGCAATTGTGGAATGGTTTATGAACTTGTTTTAATTATGATTTTCCGATGTTTGTGTCGATAATTCTATTTTATTTTTCTGTTCTTCTCTCTGTTATCGGTCTTTTGGAGAATGTTGAAGATACAGTTTTTGGGAAACGTTTGAAAGAATATACGACTGATATATTTAAGCATATTGAAAACATATTTCCCCATTTATAATGGTATATAATTCACATATATATTATATAGCAGTCTAAAATGTTAAGAATCCGACATTTTTGTCACCACTCGAATATATCAAGTACATTAATTTAGAGTATAATAAATACGTATGAAATATTCTTTTTAAATAACTGTATTTCTTAGTCGAAACTGGCTAGCATTTAATGATCTATTTTATTCCACGATACCGTTATCAGAACCGGCTTAAGGTTTTGCTTCTGCTGAATCATTTTCCTCTTCCCGTAGTTCTTCGTATTTCAAAGAATTTATTCGAAATGTCCCTACAGTATAGTTTTTTCTGGGCACTATCTCTAGATCTTTTATGTTTAGTTGGCCCTTCGAGAGTTTTGCCTTAAAGCTGAACTTGAATCGCTAAACTGGGCGTCCATGTGTCTGGAGTCAATTCTAAAACTTGTTCCGGGAATCTTGTCTCACGCATCTTTAGGAAATCAATACTTCCTGTCAAAATATCGTGTTTTCTATGGATATCATATTATCGTATATATAATATAATGAGGCGAATGCATGCACTAGGACGGGAAGAATTGATTTCCGGAATAAAACAATTTTGCATCACATTCCTCTATTCTTATGAATATATAATGAGGAGAAACCTTATGTCTGAATACCTCATTATAATTTTGATCCAAATTTATTGCATAATATTTATACTAAAATGTGTCAAAGTATGTGCTTAACTGAAACGGTTTTCAGACGAAACTGACATTCAGTGAATCGTTCTTACTTGGTACTTGATTACTATTGATCAAATTCACTGCAAAACTAAAATATTTCAAGATTGCATAGGAGATTTTGCTCATAATAAGCCCCTTACAATTCTTTAAAATACTCCAAAAACCTAAACTTGAATTTATTAATTTACTACTTTTTTCGAAAGTCCCTTTTAAACTTTTGTCATAAAACTAAATTAAACTAAATATAGATTATATTTTTACATGGTTCACTAAATGTATTAAAAATTCACAAGGATCGGTTAATTGGTTTAGGTGTGAATCTTAAAATACAAATATATACACATGCCTAGCTTTATAAATTTGGAGATGTATAACTAATGCGATCCTTGGAAATTCCACAGAATTAGAAATATATTTAATTAACAAATCTATTTTAATAAAGCTGATATTTTTCTGAATAATGCAGAAAATTAGTCGTTTGAGAGAGAAAAACTAATAAATGCAGCAAGTATGAATTTATTAATATTTCTATGAAAGTAATGTCTATTTTATTTTAAAATATAAAGCTGACCCAAATGAAATCTCTATCTCTATCTGTACTATTACATAAAACGTCTCTTTGTATGTGTGTGTGTCCCTTCTTTGTGTATGTGAGTTCCTTCCTTATAGGTACCAAAACGACTGAGCCTATCTTTTGCAAATTCAACACAAAGCTAATTTATATGTCTGGAAGTTTTCTTAGATATGTTTTGTACTCAAATTAATCCGATAAGTATCGAAAATCGAAAAAAAGCAATCTTAACATTAGTCTTTTTTTCTTATAGAAAAAAAAAAAAATTTAGAGTGATATTTTGCGTTACACCAGCCAAGAAAGATAATTCAGAGCAAATCAAGGGAGATTCAGTTCTCAGAAACCATTTCTTCTGAACAAAAAAGAACTATTGTCATATGATATATAGCTCACTGGTAAAGTATTCGACTACAGATCGATTGGTTCCCTGTTCAAGCCCGGGAGTACCTCACCATTCTATTTACATTTTTTCTGATGATTGAGTTCAATGTATGGTACTATTTAAAATCGCCACGAATCGATTGTTTTTTTTTTTTTTTTACATATTTAAAACTAAACACTAATCAGAAATTACTTTTTCAAAGTATTCATCGTCAAACCCAAATATCAGCTGACGTGATATTGTAAACAAACACAAACGGAATTTGGTGAACGACATTATTATTTTTTTGCGAATTAGTCCACTGGGTAAATTATTCCTCGTAATATATAATAATCAATAGTAGATTGATTCTATAATAATACATATGTAATCTAAATAAATTAAAATATCATGTTTTAGCGTATTGTACGATCTGGCAACGCCGGGTATCCAGCTAGTAAATTAATAAGTAGAATTAGAAAGTAATATTGTGCTACATAGTTCAAACGAGCAATAAAATTACATCGTAAGAGACAATAATTAATTTACTCTTTCAGTTCAAAACATCTTGACAGATCATGATATTTTTCCCGTTGTCTATCGACTTTTCCCGTTGTTATGTAATGTCTTGCTAACATTTTATACGTTTAAAAACCGCTGCACGTTGAAATTACTAAAGTAAAATTTCGTGAAACGAGTCATTTAAAAAAAAAAGTTTCGTATTCAAAAATAGAATTTAGCGTTTCATACAGCGTAACGTACAGCCTAACTAAAGAACGAAACAAGCATAATATTATACAGATAATGTAAAACATAATATGTAATTGTTTTAATACTAAATCTAAGTAACGACATACTCATGGCAATAGAATAAATGAGAATCCAATTTACGCGAGTTGCATTGAAACATTTAGATCACGACATGAAAAAATTACAGTGGGATATAAGTTATTTATTAAAATATAGACAAGTTTCATTCATTTAAAATAGTTCACTTATTCACATGGAAAAATATTTTATGGTCTACACATCGTAGTTTCTGTATGTTTACCAACCCTCTGTGAAGGTAGGAAGATATGCCCGCAATAGCCTATATAATCTAAAACTAGATTAAACATCGTACTTTGATAAATATATTTCATTTTGATAAAAGAGTGTACAATATTATCGTGGGGTCTGCGTTCTCACTTTCCATGAATAATACTTAATTTGATCCGATTTATAACTTGAAAATTATTTTTAAAAAATTACACATAAGAAGTGAAAAGTGTCAATATGGATTTTTGGACTTGTATATAAAGAGAAGATGGCTTCTTATTGATTCCCGGAGATGTGTATCGAGGTCGTTAAAAATATAAATTTAACAACGCTTATTAGAATTAATGCCACTACATTAACACCGCGATCCATCCAAGTAATACACAGAAAGAAATTTCTTCTTCTACAATGGCATTAAACATCTATGCAAATAAAATGGCAGATGCATGTGTCTATCTATCAAGGTGTAAATATTTAAACTATAAAAACTACTGGTCACATAACACTGAAATAACCAGGAAATACTAATCATACACATAGAATGTTTTATAACGAGTAAAATCTTTGTTTGGATGCATGAATAACGCGTGCAGTCATATATCGCCAAATTTGAATGAACAGTTCGTATTTCAACTTGCCAACAAATTTTTACACAAATTGGATTCATTTCTTCATGTTGTTTTATATTAAATCCTACTTATCTATCTCTCGATAGCTAGACAGGAGACAAGGCTAAAGCGCTAAATATTTTGGTTTCGATTCTAGCTGATGGCACCGAATATTTTTTTTTTAATTTTGAAATTAGTACTATATATTAGGTATAACATAATGTTAAATAGAGAATTGGCTCTAAAAACGCACCTGCATGAATTAAAATATACTTAGTGTAAAATAAAAATAAGGTTGAAAAAGATGGTGCGAAGCTAAATGTTGAGTACAGATAGGCATAGAGTTCACTATTCAATCATGGGTAATTTAGGATTTCCGTCTCATATACACTTAAAAATTATGGAAACCAAAGAGAGAGATAGAGATAGATAGATAGATAGATAGATAGATAGAGAGAGAGAGAGAGAGAGAGAGAGAGAGAGAGAGAGAGAGAGAGAGAGAAGTACATTGGTTTTAATGTATTCGTTCTTGTGTCCTTGAATACTGTGTACAACACTTATTGGTACCAATTCAGTGTAACGATTAATTGAACACATGTTACTAGTCTAATCGTGTATAGAAACAGAGTTTACACCTTTACCATTCAAAATGTAAGTAAACGTATTAGATCTGACAATTTGAAAGGTTATCGATCACATAAACCGTATTAGTAGCTATGACATCACACGACGTCTCCTCCTTATCCGATTTCTCCGCTTCTTCAACACCACCACCACCAATGATAATAATAATAATAATAATAATAATAATAATAATAATAATGAATGTAGCAAACTGGCCGACAAACGATACAAATTGTAGAAAAACAAAACAAATTCACGGAACAAGAAAATTGGAACGAGTATAAACGATGGAGTAAATCAATACATTGTTAATAATCGTGGTAGTAATAAGGAACAATTCCGACACTCTGCAAAAAAAATTATGAGAAATTGGAATCAAAGGGCAGATTAAGATGAAAACCAACGGCAATTAAAGCAGGCAAAATCATAAGAAAAATACGTCAATGCAGAAACCAACTTAAATCACCAACGGAAATCAACCTGATATGGATGAAGACAATATATACAATGCTGAAAGAACATCATACAAGCTCAAGAAAGTGAAAACTGCTGCTAAATCCAATAGACTTATCCTATTATAAAAAAAAGACAAATTCAGACATACAATTAAAAAAATGTCGTGAAGATTAAAGAAGGATGAAAGACCGAAAAGAAACAGCACCAATCAGACCTCCACTTAAAACGTGCTGAGACTACTGGGATCTTAGAGATGCTTATTTGCATTCAAATTACATAAAAAGGTCGATATTAACGAGAAATCAATGGTAATGACTGTTTAAATAATGCAAAATGGTTTGCAATGGTTACCGAAAGAATTGGAGAATGTTGGAAATATGGGAATCCACGTTGTCACATAGGCTCTTGATAAGCAATTACAGATAATAACTTGTATGAAAACTAGTGAACAACAATAACTACAACAACAACAACAACAACAACAACAACAACAACAATAATAATAATAATAATAATAATAATAATAATAATAATAATGGTGTTAACGAAATGTCAAAGGAAGAAGAAACAACTAAGTCTGTATGCGAAAATATTGTAACTTAGGATAATCAGACCGTTTCCACAGAAGCAATCATTAAACATATGATTGAACATGGTAAGAGAAAAAAGATATTAGTGTTTCCTGGTTGTTAGACAAGAAGCTCAGAGCTGACAATTTAGAACAGCTGCTGAACCTTCGATTTGTCAATATGAAAAGACTTAAATTTGTCACTATCAAAGTGAATTAAGTCTTGCCATTTTTATCAATAAATAATTCAGATCGGTGCATTAAATTATTAAAGCTGCTGCCAATATAGTGCCAAAGCTACTCGGAATACAAAAACGAAAAATGAAAAAAAAAAAAGAAAAAGAAAAAAAAGAGACTTGATAGCGGAAACGTTTAAATGAGCAAATAAAACAACTTAGAATGGATTTAAATAAAGTACAGGCTGCTAGAAATAGAAAACTAAGAAGTCAAAGTGCTTGTGTAAGACTAATCCGTAAATTTAACATACAACAAAAAAGTTTCAAATGTGTAATTGAAGAATTGAAACAGCGTATAACAGCTAAAACTGACAAAGCTCAACGTTACAGTGGCGTTACTGAGTAGCACAAGGAGAACACAGTTCTAAAATAAGCAAAAAGTTTGTTTCTTAATCACCAAAAAGAAATTGAAAGAGAGAAAGACTTTATACCTGATGATGACCTTTCTCTGTATTCAAGAAATACATTTGGGAAAAGCTAATAAAACATCAATATGATGCAGCATGGATCAAAGATATTGAATGGTAGGTGTCATCTAGAATAGAGCTAAAATGACCATAATATTCACTCTTGAGATGCTGATTTTTAAATCACTTCCACCACTCTACTGTTTGCAATGATGCTAAATGATAGTTTTACTACAGATAACATCCATATATAGATGGCAAAGGGTATTACAAGTAAGGCAGAATGAGATAAAATGACAAGTTTAGATCAATCACTTGGTCTCTTATTTATGTAGACACTTTTCACTGGCATATTGTCTAAAGGTATCTATGGTCATATGAACCAAAACAATTTACTGCATAAGAAAAAGAAAGCGATGGGGTACGGGGATTATAAGAAGACATTCGTAGGTACGTACCATACTTGGAAGTCTTTGGAATAGACTCAACATCTGAACATATATGAAAATAGAATGAAGAATTGGAAAACCAATTTAACTGCATGAATTCTTGCATTAAGCAAAGTAAAATTAAGAGAACATTAAGCGATTTTCCAGGTTAACAGTCTTTGCTTCTTGCTTCTTGATACTAGCTTGATCCCGTTTACACTTCTTTTATAAAATGTGAATGCAGGATATGAACTGGAAAACAAACTTTCGACGGTCAACTATCAACTATTCATGGATATATTTAATTTTCTCGGAAAGAATGAGAACCAGCTTTATAACAATGAAATCGTTCGGATGGTTCAGGAATATATTAAGGAATTTGACATCACCAAATGTGCCATTCTTGTGATAATAGATTCGCTTGTCCAATCAGTTGGCCTTGAACTGAATACAGATCTGATAAAGAATGTCGACAACCATGTAGGCTACAAATATTTGAGGATACTGAAGTCGATAAAGTTTAGCACAGGATAATGAAGAACGCGGACATAGTCGAGTAAAACGGTAGATTAAAAGTTATTCTTAAATATCATCTCCCCACAGTCGTAATACAATATATGCCATCAATGCCAGGGCAGTAAGTATTATTCGAAATACTGCCGATATAATTGACTAGAATATATAGATTAATTAAGATGTGTGGGCACAAAAAGCATAAAGTGCATAAATTTAAAGCAATTTACTAATAAAGGAGATGTAGATTGATTGTATCTACCTAGAAAACTGGGTGGTCGAGATCTATATAATGTTGAAGATGTAGTTAATATAAAAGAAAAAATCTAAGTAAATATACATTTGAAAGTGATGAATCTCTTCTTCGTGAAGAGAAAAGGGAAACATACAAACACTTGGAGTCCAAAAATTGCAGATAAGAGAGAAAGATAAAAAACGATTGATAGATAGATAGATAGATAGATAGAGAGAGAGAGAGAGAGAGAGAGGGGGTGAGGGGGGAGAAATTTTAGTAAGAAACGACATATTTCATTCTAATAATAGCTGGAATTTATTGGTCAGGTGTGCTCTTAAAATATCTACCGTGAGCACTTTAATGGCAGGCCAGGAATAAGCCACGCGCACTAGGTCCATATCAACGCTACATCGATAAAACTGCAAAACAACCGATGCGCGAATTATGTAATTAAAGAGAAGAAACATTAGCTAATATTATATTATAAATAGTAATAATAGCAGCTGTATACATCCGTAATTTATGTTCCTTAAACGAATGTAGAAATATGAGCTAGAAGATTTAGGTCAGATAGATTGAGTTATTTCCTCAAAGAAAGCTTGTCTACCATTCCCACGTACCAATTACTTTTCACCCGATGTCTATTTCACAATCTAAGCAAACTATTGTAACAAACAGTTTTGCCGACGTCCAATTTTACAAGACATTTTAAAATCTTTTACAAGGAAAATTTATTGAATGCATTTACATGATTGAATAAATCTTAAACAAATAATTTTACAAGTCTGCTTTGTGTTTTGAAAGCAGTGTTCGACTTTTTTTTATATTATTTGTTCTTTTCGTATTTGACATTAATATTCAATGTGGAGACAAAGTTTTCTGATACAAAGTTTGCTGAGACGGTTTTTCAAGCGGATTATTCCACGCACAAATATATACATATAATTACTTGTGCATATTTACACACACACACACACACACACACACACACACACACACACACACACACACACACACACACACACACACACACACACACACACACATGCACATGCACACAGAGACGTGCACATGTACATGTGTGCGTTTGTTTGTGTTTTTACTAGTGCCATCTCCAAGAAATGATACGAAAAACAAAGCACACCATGTTTTTATTATTTCGAACTTTTGCATATTTATGATTATTTTAAGAGTAAATATCTGCCACTGTCCACAACTATGTACAGACAACATTGTAAGTTTTGTAAAATAGCTAGGAAAATTCTAATCAACCAAAATTCACGTTTCATTAAAAATGATCAATAAACGAAATTTCAATATGGAATGTCTCTTCGTTACTGTATGGCTATCTGGGACGTTTAATAGAAAAATGATCTTGACATTCCATAATATAAGTTCCATAATATTCGGCTCTGCTAAAAGAGAATATTTAAATAAAATATTTATTTTATTTACGATAATAGAAAAGTAGTATCTACATATTCCTAATCAAAACTCCAAATGGCCCTGTCGGTGGGGCATTAGAATACACCGACTTCCCCCCTGCAGAGGGTAAAAGTCTCTCAATGGGGGTCCTGAATATGACCTTAAACTATATCCAGTGGTGAGGCCCCAGCTTGTGGGCTTTGGGGAGTGTGGAGGCACTCTTTAATTACCATTGCTCCCAGGTCCACTCTGACCCGGAGTGGTAGTACCTGTTAAGGTTCCAACTATGGGTTAAATAGAAACCGACTTGAAAACAACAAATATATTCTATTAAAAAATTTTCTTCAAAATCTTTGGATTCGGCATTAAATAACCCGAAAAGGGTTGATATGCCGTAAAACAAAAACAACCAAAAACAATCAAAACTCCAAATAATAGTTTTTTTTATAAATCAATCGTCAGAACAACATGTAACATATAAAAAAGCGTTTTTATAACTAAGGCAATTGTAATATTAGACGTAAATATCTAAATACAAAAGAACTGGAGATGAAAACCAATAACACGTTAAAACTACTGCGATGTTATTATAAGTAGCGACACAATTTCCATTTTGTTTCATTATTTTGCTCCTTCTCTCTCACTAACTTCTAATAATTTTATGTAGAACGCATAGATATTTATTCATTTTGTTTTAATTATATGATATATATATATTGTTTTACGTAACATTTCATGTATCTATTTTAATATGTGAGTAGAACTTAGTTGTAAGTTTGAAAATATATATGCTTATTAAGTTACACAACAAGTTTTCACCTTTAGATTCGACGCATGTAGACTATCTCTGAATGAGAAATTAGCTATCCCAGATTATAAAGAATCCCTAAATTTATTACACTGCAGTAGTCTGTCGAATCCTCACGACCTAAAAAGCAATGCATTATTTGTAGCTTAATTGCCACATATATTTTGAAAACTTTATATATTTCAAAATTTATTAATATGACTTGGTGACATCAACTAGAATCGAAAGCAAAACTGATAGCGCACTAACCTTAGTCGTCACTCTTAAGACTATCGTCAGATGGTTAAAAATAGTTAAAAATTAACCGACTTTAACGTATAAATGTATATTTTCACATGCGTACAAGAGCACTTTACGTTGACTAACGCCTGCCAAGTTCAATTTTTTAAATTTTTTTACTCTTACCAACTAAAGCAAAAATTGCATCTGTTCGACATGTCAAACTCCTTTGTATATCAAGTTTAACGTCCTTACACCAAAAATCTAGGAAGATGTTTGATAGAGACTACCTTAGACAGACTAACAGACAGGAAAAGTCAGTAACATATATATATATATATATATATATATATATATATATATATATATATATATATATACACATACATGCATACAAAAAAGTTAGTTATATATATAGTGTAGACCACAGCCCTCAAATATCCAGGTTACACATATATCCGGGGTTACACTGAAAATTAATACCGACTCTAATTTTGAACCATTGAAAGTTCATCTATTATATTTTTCTCGGATTCAGGTCTCTTATATCCGGGTCACACTGTATATGGTAACCGCCAATCGATCAAAACCTGCTTTTTCTAAAGCTCATTGAAATCTGTGAAAGTCTGTTAAAAGTTTTGGTTTTATTAGATAGAAAAAACCCTGATTATCTCAAAAGCAGAGTAATATAATGCCTTCTATAATTTTGAATAAAATTTTAAGTTTTGAATAAAAAAAAAATGCGTTTAATCTAGTTTTCGTAAAATGTAAATAAAACATAAATATTTTTTAAAAAGATTTTCGTATCAAATGAACTAATTTTCTTTATGTTTTAATAAAATTTACTATGATTGGCTATACGAATATGCAAAACTATTAGAATATGTTTCATATATTTTAATAAATAAAAAAAAATCCATTTTTTATCATGCACCCGTACATTTTACGTACCACCGCCATCTTGGATTTTAGGTATGGGAACCCAGTCGCGTCTAAATATTTATTTAAGCATTTTCATGACTTTTAATGTAACTAAACAGACAATTACATTTTTTTAAGTAATTAACGTAAATCATAATTCCAAACGCCATTTATGGTAAAATATGATACTTTTAGCTTTTAGGTCGTCAGTATTGCACACTTCATGTTTTCGACGACCTGGGTTCGCGCCTATGTCGAAGAACGTCACGGATGAGATGCAGTACATCGAAACCCACTTTGGGTCTGGCGTTGTCCGTTGTCGATGCAATTGCTCGATTCTATCTAATTCTGGGTTCTAGCTTTATCGTGAAAAGTGTATGTGAACGGGTATATATATATATATATATATATATATATATATATATATATATATATATATATAGCGTGTCCCAAAAGAAGCTGATGGTTAAAAAAATTCATAACTTTCTTAATTTTTTTATATTTTTCTTTTACACTTCCAATGGCATCATGAGTTGTTACACAACCAAGGAGCGGATATTTATCGTAGAGTCGTATTTTCGGTTGAATGAGTCAATATAAGAAACTCAGAGAATTTCGATGAAACTTCAACACAAGAATTTCCCCCACTACCAATGCAATAAAAGCTATGGTGGTTCGATTTCATGAGCAAGGATATGTATGTGACGGCTCTAAATCTGGTAGACGCTGTAAGGCAAGACGTGATGAGAATCGTCAGAGATAAGCAGAGAGTGTGGCCGAGGATCCATCCACATCAGTAAAAAAGAGATCAAGTCAAATGGATGTCTCTCGATCGTCTCTTCACAGAATGCTTCATGAAGAGGGCAAATTTTCATATAAAATTCAATTGGTGCAAGAGCTTCAGCCAAACGATCCGGAAAAAAGGCTGGAATTCGTCATGCAATTCCAAGATTTGGCCAATAGGGATCCAAACTTTCTCAAAAACCTCATTATGTCCGATGAGGCCCATTTTCATCTGAATGGGTTCATAAATAAGCAAAATTGCAGGATTTGATCTTAAAATCCCCACGTAACAGCAAAACGGCAATTACACCCTCAAAAATGTACAGTATGGTGTGGAGTAACGGTGGATGAAGTAATCAAAAGTGGTGGACATTTGAGTAACATCTTTTTTTATAACTAAAATTAGACCTTGTGAAAAAACATACCCTAGATTAAGTTGTGTAAATAAAATTAGAATGAGTAGACTATGATATCTTACTATATGACAAAAAATTACGAAGAAGCTCATCTACCTACATATGAAAATTGGTTAGCATAACTTAAATATTGAGGAAGTTAACCAAATTTAAAATCCGTCAGCTTCTTTTGGGACATACTTTATATATATATATATATATATATATATATATATATATATATATATATATTAATAAATTCCACAGTCAAACAACATCGCAGCTCACACGAGCCATGACAGTCAACGAACCGGAAGTCCAAGACTGACTGGTTGGGTGGCCGCGTCCCTTGTCGAGACGGAGTAGGTTCATTTCGCAGTCGGATTTCGGCGCGGTTTGCTTGATCTGTGTTGGTTAATAGAAATTCTTGTGTGCGGGGCGTTTGTTCAGTTGGTAGAGTGCTTGCCTCGCATGCAAGAGGCTCGGGTTTCGAATCCTGAGTTCGGATGTGTCTAACTGATGAGCCCAAATAAGGTCGAAACTCGAGTCTTGGACTTCCGGTTAGTCGACTGTCATGGCTCTTGTGAGCTGTGATGTTTTTTGGCTGTGGAATTTATTATATACAATCTCTCACATTCTGAAAATCATATATATATATATACGTACATGCATAGATGAATATTTATCTTATTTTTAGCTCATTTTTTACTCACATACCCTGAATAACCTTGCTATTAACTTGAACTATCGCTATGTAAACATTTGGAAATTTTAGTTTAGATTTCAACTGCTAACTAAGCAAAAAGCCTTTTCTTCTGGATTTTTTCTTCTTCTGAGTTTACCTAGGATTTTCTGTTTTCTTCATCGCCAACAACTTTGGATAATTACTTTTGAATTATAATTTACAAAATAAAAAATGATAACTATTATATATATATATATATATATATATATATATATATATATATATGTGTGTGTGTGTGTGTGTGTGCGTGCGTGTGTGTGTGTGTGCATATATGTAAAACGAAATCATGTAACAAAGTTTAATGCGTTTGAGCAATAAGTCTGACATTGATTCTCTCGATTTGTGCGAAAGTCCCAGGAGTATTTTTTTTTAACATTGTCATATCTAGAGCACAGATATTTAATATTGCATTATTCGCGCGTTCTTTCAATTGATTCATTGAATTGTAGTCATGTGAACTATTTCATATCTGCTGTGTTGTTTGAATAATGTGGGGCAATGTGATGCTTTTTAAATGTACGCATGGGTGGCGAGACGCCGTGTGCAGGATATGATCAAGCCGCATAAGTAACATATACGTATATATGCTTCAATATATCTTTATATATATATATATATTTATATATATATATATATATATATATATATATATATATATATATATATATACCACAATGATCAATAAAAGGGACTTATATTTGTATATATAAAAAGAGGTTTACGAAATTAGTAATGAAAATTTTTTTCTATATATTTTCAAACAGTTTCTACATGAACACTTTATTACTTATATAATAAAGTGTTCATGTCGAAACTGTTTGAAAAATATAGAAAAAAATTATTTTCATTACTAATTTCGTAAACCCTTTTTATATATACAAATATAAGTCCCTTTTATTGATAATTGTGGTATATATATATATATATATATATATATATATATATTGAAGCATATATACGTATATGCTACTTATCATATATTAGTCACGTTCGTCTAAACCGTGTTTACTAGTGCATGAACATAGAGGAACACCATTACTATTATTCAATTTTAAATTCCAGTGATTTTAATTAACCTTTTTATGCTTCGGAACGTTTGAGATTAGAATGAATAAATTATATTGTTTGTATTAATAGGGTCTTCTTATCTTGTATGTTATTCACAAAACGTTCCCTACCGAGCAAAGTGACGAAATACTCAGTTCCAACTGATTGTCTTCTGAGGATCGAAGGTTCAATTACCATAACAGGTAATTTTAACTAAGATTAACATAAAAATAACTTTAAATTTTTTGTACGCTCACGGTTGAAGAAACGATAAAATTGCATACCTAGTTGGTAAAATTAAGTGTTTGGTTCAAAATTACGTATAGAGCCATGCGTTCTATATAAACGTTTCTCGAGTTTAATATGAAGCAGACGAGGAAGGTCATATGTTACATCGGCCAAAATGTTTTGATTACTCCAACCAAGATGAGGATAGTAGTCCGAATAATCCAAAAATAATACAAAATGTAACGTTTATCCTAAAGTTACAAATGACTTATTTTATTTTACTTCTCCCTTGAACCATAATCCAATATACTTTTAGTAAATCAACTGTGAAAATATGGCCATAGGAATCCAATATAAAATACAGTTTTAAATAAATTACGCTAGGACAGACGGTAGATTGAAAAACAGCGAAGGTTTAGAAAAGAACCAACGGAAAAAGAAACGAAACGAAAGGTGTGTTAAAGGCATGAGTGAAAAATACTAAGATAAGATATTGGAGTATAATAATTAAATATGTTTGTAATTGCCGGTTAGTTATTATTTGGTTTTATTAAGGTTTCTTATGTTTCGGATAAAAATTCAAATTCATGTTATATGTTATTATAACGTTTTGTATAATGAATCTTTGATTTTCTATCTCATTACAACCAACGAAAACAATAATGATAATATTTTGAATATTAAACAAGTAGACATATGACACGTGAGGTCACGTGCTAATTGTTTATTATAATCGGTCAATATTAATATTTCCAAAGAAGCCCGTGGAACAATAGAAAATTGAAATATTTTGTACCCTTTAGATAATGCAGAAAACTACGAAAAAAAATAATCGACAATTTTGAAAAATGTAAACAGAACAGTAGTAAAGTGATTTCTTTTTAAAAATCTATGATATCATCACTAAAGCAATCAGTAACAGGAAATACAGCAAATGATAAGAAAACTAATTTGCTTTTTTATCAGAGAAAATATTTATAGTAACTGGGTAATATTGGGCAACAATTTTTACCAAATTTGTTTTCTGATGCGTCTATTATCAGTGTAGACATTCGGTAATACGATAAATAGTTATATCGCATGAGGTTTTGCAACATGATATTTCTTATATGTCCCCCTGCTTTCACCTTTCTCCTTTCTCTTCATCTATGCATTAGTCTTCCCCTATCGCTTACTCATCTTCCTCTCATTATCGTTCTTCTTGCTTTCGACTTTGAATCATTTACGCTATCTACTAACTTCAAGTACATAACATCCTTATAGTTTATCCATCGTTCGCATTCTGTGGCATCATCCAGTGTGTCAGATTCATGTGCAAAGATATAAAACAAGTTAGTACGCAAGATATTTATAAATATACTAGACATGCTATAGCTTGCTGGATCCTTCAGTGTAGCTATAAGCTATACTCTCTCCCTCTTTCTTCCTCTCTTACTATACGACATTCGTTGTACAGAGCGAGTGTTTTTACATTCACTCTGAACCTTGACAAAAAAATTACGTTCCCTTTCATGACGTCATTAATTGTGCACAGATACATACAAACAAGTAAACAAGATTCACAGACGTTTAAGCGCATAATAAACCCCCAAGTTTATATAAAGTTTCCTGCAGTAGATGACTTCGGACCGTCTACACAAAACCCTTCTAATATCATGTTTGAAGGATGACGTCACCGCCTCTATTAATGGATAACATAACCGATCGATGACGTTATCCAGTGTACAGCAACGTCAAATAAAATTACAGCCAAACAGAATAACTGTATCCGTATAGTTTAATCGTATATAGAAGTAGGTATACTTACAAACATTTGCTGCTTTACTTTGGGAAGATAAGCAATAATGTACAAAAAAAAAGAATTTGATATATAATGTAAGAGGATAGCTTTATGTATTTCTCTAAAAAAATTGCTGCCAATTCATTTGTTGTTTTTATTTATTTTTCTAATTAGTTGCTAATAAATGTAAGAAGTTGTACCTTTTATTTCGCACTATAAGGTGCATACTGAGAAATACATCTGGAATGGATTTTAAGGTACGATCTCAATAACATGCGTTGCTGTTTTTGGTATTTTAACATCAGATACACACTAAATTAGTAGCCATGTTTATTTTAAACGAAAACGATCGAATCTCCTTCGGCACACTACAAGACAAAATTACATTTTGCCTATAAAAGCAGAGTTATAATAGTTAAACTATACTATATTAGTGAATGAAACATTTTTATGCATTTACGACCGTGTGTTTAACGAAGCTGATGGATTGCAACAAATGTGAGTAGATTTACTACATCACCTTTATAGTTTAAATCATTCAGCTTAGTTATTGCAAGACTTTCTTGTTTATCATTTATATGGGAATGGTAAACTACCAAGTGTAAAACCAAACAAAACTAGTTTACGATGCATATGATTAAAATAAACAAGTACATAAACATGACATAGTATTATCACATATAATATTCAGTACTGTAGATAACAAAAAGAGTTAAATTTGTGAAAATATATGCCATTCATATAATATATGTTTATCATTTATGATTTATAACTTCTTAAAGGAATTACTTCTCGCGCATGCGTGTGAATAAATTATATGAAATCAATGAATCTGTAGATCATTAATCTCTCTGGGTGAAATATAGAAATAAAAAGAAAATAATGTATCCAATAAAAAAGCAGGCTTATAAAATGTTACCATAATACGATTTTATGATCTAGCAATAAAAGTAACGGGATAGTACATATAATATATAAGAAAAAGGAAAACATAAAGAGGAAATAAATTCACAAAACACAAACATATTCGAGATAAAAGGATACGTCCATTCATTCTGTCAGCTCTCAGTGTGACAAAGCACCAGACTTCCTATTTGAATGTAACCGTCACAGGTCGATACAAACGGTTGTTTTAAATTTAAACGTGACAGAAAAACCAACAGACAGAGCATTATAAGCACACTTAAATGAGATGAGTCCATTTAATCTGCATGTTTAGCAACGGACATATTATTTACTACGCATGACCAACCAAACAAAATACTATTAAAATTTAGGTACGACAATGATCATTTTTTTTTATCAGTTAATCATGAAACTACAGTGTTTAGTATAAAAAGCTGAACTCAGCGTCCTTCCACATCTTTCCTGTTGTTATGCATACGTACATACGTGACACTTATACCGGGTTCACTTTGGGGTCAAAAAGGCCCCGCAGTATTTAGACAACTAAGCGAACCTTTTTTTCTTTCACTATTTTTCATCCTTACCCAACTCACGTCTACGTTATTGAAAGCTTATTCAACCCGCTAGTGAAAGGGTTGGGCAGACGAACGAGAAACAATTGTATACTTGTAAACAAAGCATGCGCACCCCGCTCAACAAGCAAATGAATACATAGATTCATAAACACATATATCCTCTCACTAACCAGAATTTTTTCACGTTTATTAACGTACTAGCAGTATTACTCGGCCTTGCTCGGGGGAAGCTTTGGTGCTTTTTTATGCTTAGTGCAAAGTACTGGGGCTGCTGTGAATGGATTCTGGACAATGCAGTAGTTTCTGGTGGGCCCTCTCGATGCCATACTAGTGGGTAATTGTTACGGCTTTACCTTATCATGTGCTACAAAAATCCTGTCTTTTTCTATCCTGCTTTCCCTCTCTGTCCTGCTCTAACCAAGTCTGTCGACCTGTTCCACAAATCCCAAAAGCTCAACATGGAATATCTAAAAAAAAACAAAAACAAAACAAAACAAATTGATCTAGAACCCCATCTTCCAACGTAGACCCCATACTACCATGTCTCGTTCTCCAACATCAGGGGTCTACGTTCCAACCTCCCAGAGGTTGAAACCCAATTACAGGAGATGAAACCGGACATATTCTTCTTAAGCGAAACTGGTATAGGGCTGACCATTTCCCTAGACGAGTTCATAATTAAAGGATACTCTAACTTACCATCTAAATCTGACCCCAAGGTCGCCATGGGCATGAAATATGTGCCTACATTAAAGATGGCTTTCCGTGATGCAAAGATATCTCCAGTGAATACCCTAATTTACCTTATATGTGCTTCCGGGTTGCACTTGCTTACAGAACTGCATTTATATTTGCCCTCTATCGCCTCCACAACAGTGGAGTTACTATCTTTAAGATCATATCTGATAAAATTGACCACATCCTGTCTGTTCATCCTTAGGACAAAATCAAACAAAACCAAATTGCCTCCTCCCTTGAGGCCTACATTTACGACCATCCGTTGGCTTAGAACTAATTTAAATGATGTTGAAGCATTTCTCCTAACAAACATGCCAGGTATCTTAGCACTAAGTGAGACTAACATACACTCCTCCATCCCCTCTAACTACTTTAACATGCCCGGACATCTCCCACTCTGCCGTAAGGACTCTGACAGACATATGCATGGGCTTGGAGTCTATATCCGAAACACCCTTCCCTTGACCAGAGAAACAAAACTAGAATCGGACGATCAACCTTTATGTTGACTTTAGACTTACCTTGCAACATACCATTATTTTAATTTTCTTTACCGCTCTCCCTCGACCCAGGACTGTACCCTAATAAATAAAATTTCTGACAGCATAGATACAGCACTCTGCCGCGATACTAGCGAACAAGTGCATATATTTGTGGACTTCAATATCCACCACAGCAACTGGCTTGGATTTTCTACTTACCCAGACGCGGAAATTTTATAGCAAGCCCCATTCTCCCCAATGCTTTACTTCTACTTGTGCAGCTGCCATTGCGCAAAAGTGGCATGCGTACCGCAGATTTAAAGGACATAAGTCTAGTTCAAACAGACAGAAGTATATAGAAACCAGAAGTAACTGTAAGAAAGAAATAGCGACAGCTAAGATAGAATTTACTGAATCCACCAAAAAACGCATCGAAGCACAGAAATTAGGAACCGTGACTTCTGGAAAATGTAGTAATTAATGGGCAATCAACAATTCCCCACTATCAAACAATCATGAGTTTGTTTGCTTAGCAATCGAGAAGGCTAACATGCTTGCCAGTCGGTTTGCCTCCAACTCTACACTGGACCCTGCTAACCACCCCGTCCCTGACTTCCTTTGCGGAAAGACGCCACACTAAGCGATCTGAAAATTACCCCTTCTCAGGTGCATGCTATCATAAAAAAATCTTGACACTTCAAAAGCATGTGGACCTGAGCTCATCCCGGCTATGTTATTAAAAAGTTTCTCCGCCGAAGTAGCTCCAGTTCTCTTCAAACTCTACAATAAATACCTTAATGAATCTTGCTTTCCTGCCTGCTGGAAAACTGCTCCTGTGGTACCAGTTCTCAAGAATTCTGGCGAAAGAACTGACCAAGTAAATTATCGCCCCATTTGCCTCCTCTCACTTTTCGCCAAAATATGAGTCCATAATTAACCAAGCTCTAGTCCATCACATTACAGATGCTAAACTTCTGACCGACAAACAAGATGGATTTAGGCAAGCCCGTTCCACAGCAGTAATTCTAACTATAATATCTGAAGGTATATATCATTCACTGAAAAAAGCAGGACCTCCCCGGTAGCTCTAGATATACTTAAGGCTTTTGACAGGGTATGACATGAAATCAGATAATATGGTATCACTGGAAGAATACTTAATTAAATCCTTCTTAGATAAGATAAAACTCCAGGTTGTTCTCGACGGTCGTACATCTAAATAATATGATATAATGCGGGAGTGCCTGAAGGGTCTATCTTTGGACCTCTATTATTCCTAATATTCATAAATGACCTCCCTTACAAACTTGTCTGGGAAATGGATATATATGCTGATGACACCACTCTCTATAACAGACACGACAGGAAAACAAATGAACACATATCTAAAGAAATGGCAGAAACACTAGAGGATGACCTCCAATCTGTAGTGGAATGGGGACAGAAATGGATAGTCACATTCAATGCTGCCAAGACTAAACTTGTTTCCTTCAATAATTACAAGAAACGATCTCTACCACCAATAGCTATTGCCAAAGTGTCTTTATCTAAAAGTGCATCTTTTAAACTCCTCGGCCTAACATTCACAGGAAACATGCGTTAGAACAATTACATTGAGAGCATTGCCAGGACCGCTGCGAAGAAGGTAGGATCTCTCTACCTTACTAGAAAGCTACTTACGCCCGAAAGTATTATGTACCTCAATAAGGCAACCATTCGCCCATGTATGGAGTATTCTTGTCATATTTGAGCTGGTGCATCTGCTACTAGTCTCTCGCTCTTAGACAAGGTTCAAAAGAGAGTCACCAACCTGATAGGTCCTGAACTGCCATCTAAGCTTCAGCCTCTGTCCCATCGACGAAATGTAACATCCCTCTGCCTGTTCTACAAGTATTTTAACGGTGAATGCTGTGACGATCTGCAAGCACGAGTACTCCCTCGACGTAAATACTCCCAACAAACCCGACAAGCAGCTAAATCCCACCCCCACACAGTAGAGACCCCTAGATGTAAAAGAGCCTTCTACTTCAGTAGTTTCTTCCCCAGAACCGCTAGACTTTGGAATTCCCTTCCGGGTTCCTGCTTCCCCAACTGTACTGACATGCAGAAGTTCAAGTGTAACGTGAACCCACGTCTTGCTGTCCAACTCCCCCCACATAGTACCCCTGTAGCTTATGTCCCTGATAGTAGCCCCCTACATCAAAGTGGCAATGTGCCTTGTTTGAGGTGAAAATGTAATAAAAAATACTTTTGCAAGGTTTTGGGAGCCATGATTTCTTTAACTGTATGCGAAAGAAACCACAGGATCAACATCGACTATCTATACTTTGTAAGAATGTATGTGGTTGTAGCTGTATAATTCTACAATTAGTCAACTGCGCCCCAAAATTACTTATCTTATGTTGCCAGGCATACTACTTGTGCTTGGTTGTTGGGGCTTATGTTTTGTTAAACCGACATATAAGAAATCTCTGAATTAAATTTTTACTAAATATGTGAGTAGACCGTTTTGCAATTTCTTCAGGATCAGTTGTTTGTTCAATGGACGTCACAAAAACAGAAACATAATTTATTTTTGCAATGCTAAAACAAAAACGTATATTTTCAAGTCTTATAAAATTCTTTGCAGTTAATGAAAAAAAGATATTAATAAATTTACGTGCGGACTTTTAACCTACAGACCACGTCCGCAAAAAAAAAAGAGAAGAAAAAAAAACGCTATCAACTTACCCACAGTAGAATTTTCACAGCCCGTTATTCTATCATTGTTGCTAAGCAACGACATGGAAAATATACTTTACTGATGATAGATAAATTAAGAAAAGTGTTCCGATTATCGATTATCGGTAATTATCGGGGGTATTCTGAGACAAAACTTAACTAAGATCACCCCTACTCTAATACACTAACGTTCTGTAAATTTTGACGAAAATCTGTTCAGCCGTTTTGTAGTCTATAGGGAACGTAATCACATACAAACAAAATGGCATTTATATAAGTATAAAGATATACATAAATGTATACGATACAAGCCGAAACACACATGTGTACTCAAATTTTCCTCACGCGAAAGACATCTATTTTACTTATGAGCATTCTGTTGATCGTTTGAACTATCATTTTTCATTAACTTCATCTTTCACTGTTTTAATTATTTGATAAATAAAATCAACTTTGTATTAACAGTGTTTGCTATTCATTAGGCTCTGCAGATCAACCATGCCGTGATAATTGTTTTTTTTTTTTTAACTTTTAGGATTGTCAGATAAGGATATAAAAAAAAAAAGAAAAAGAACATGAAGAAAAGCAGGTATGCCAATTTTCGGATGGTCGGCTGAGAGAAAATTATACGTGTCCAATTTCAGTAGAAACAGACAGTAAAAATATTCAGGGAACACTGGCTGTCTAAGGGCCAATCGACGAAACGTTACGACAGTGAACATCAGCAAAAAGATATTGGCGTGGGACAAAGAACAGACAACGAAGAACATAAAGCGTTTAGGTCCCTAGTCCAACATTATTGATGATTGATTATAAGGTCAAAATTTTGTATCCTCCTAAAGAATACTGCCTGTTTTGACATTTTAGCTTCATATATATATATATATATATATATATATATATATATATATATATATATATATATATATGAAATGAATATTTCGCGAAAATATATTTTTTATATCAACTTTGTTTCCATTCGTAGCCAAGACCAACCAACAAAATGATGTTTCCTTATAAAGAGAAAATGTTATATATATAATAATATAAATATACAAGAAATAAATGTTACCGTAGTCAATAAAAATTATTTTATAGTAAAAAAGTTCATTGGTTTGTATTTTTAAGTAATTTGTAAAATTTTTTTTTAATTCACGAACCGGTTTAAAAAATCAAAATGGCAGCGACTTTGAAATGGAGAGCCCCATTTTCAATTTGAAGGGGGGCACCTGAGCATTCTGTGTTAACAATTTAAGAGGTCCGTCAACGTAAGGAATATTTATAAACATATTTTAATGTTTTCCGTTATTTTGTGCTTGAGGAATATTCGATTATGGCATGTGTAGTTTATATAAAAATTAATTTAAGTAGCTATCGCCTCAAATTTCGTTTTAATTTCGTTTCGATGAAATTATTTTAAGTAAAGAGCATTAAAAACTATTTCAAAACAAAAATATATGAACTGAACTTTTATTGACTATGGTAACATTTATTTCTTGTATATTTATTTTCTCGGGTAGTCGTTTGGTGGCTTTTTTGCTAAACACTCTTACTAAATAATATCTACGATATATCGAAAAACAAAGAAACAAAAAAAAAATGAAGAAAAAAAAATAATGAAAAATAATGAAGCTTACTTAAGTAAAATAATCCGAAGAGCAAAATGGGATATTAAAAAAGTAAACACGTAATTACTTCAGTTTTTAAAGCAAAGAATCGATATAAATATGAATAAGAAGAAAATGGCGCCCCTTTCAAGCAGAACAGTTTTGTTTCAGTTTTACAGTATTGAACGGTGTAATATTGCGCTGTCGGATTCAGGGGTGTACTATTGTAATGTAAAGAACACGCAGAAAGGGTTGTAATCAACTGACTTCCTTCTAGTACACTCACAAAAAAAGCTTAAACAGATATATAAATAAAAATAAAAAGGTTATGTAAATGTTTTTAAAAAGACACGTAATCACGTGGGCAGGATTTTTTTCCTTCTTTTGACACAATAGCAAGTAACGTTCTTATGTTTTTATTATTTATGTATTAATCTATTTTCGAAGAGTGCCACGTGCAAGTGGAGAAGGGGAAAAATGCAAAATTTTTGTCCAGAATTGTCTAAAGTTCCGACTTTTTTTTTTTTTTTTTGGCTTTCACTTTAATAAGACCGGGAATTTATGAGGTGAATTTATTCGACACAATATGATTCAACTCAAAAAATAAATAAAAGCTAACGTGAATAAAGATTAAAGTAAAGGTGTTATTGTGGACCCTCCCCCCTTTTAAAAAACCTTGTTAAAGTTTGTGATATATTTACATTCTATGGAGGACAGGCGCGAACAAACACCCCATAATTTTATTATACCATATTTCTTCAAACTGAAACATAATTATCAAAGTATGCTTACGCAAGTAGATATGAAAAGTCTTTGTTAAAGTTTGTGCCATATTTCCATCGGGTACAGGCGCGAACGCAGACCCCACAATTTTATTATACCATCCTATTTAAGTTGAAACATACTTATCAAAGTATTCTTTTGTACATCTATATCAAAATCACTTGTAAACGTTTTTTTTTTTTCATTTTTTATTTCCATACTTTGGGGGCCAGGCGCGAACGCAGACCCCACAATTTTTATGAACCACCGTTCTGCCAGATCAAACATACCCATTCCTGTGTCTCGATATATCTTCTATCATTACAGTTTTTTAAAATAGTCAACCATATAGGAGCGTATTCGTGACCCCCCCACATCTTTATATTATAGATCTATATATATTCTGCTCGTATCTAATTATCAAAGAAAAGAGTCAGTCCTCAGTCATAATTTTTGTTCAGTTTGTTCAGTTTTTATTTGTTTCCGTAGAATGCCTATATTTTCTGTGCCATATTTTACAGGCGTTTCGCACATCAAAAAGAATACATTATATATAGTCTATTTAAGTGCGCGCCAAGACATGATCAATGTTCAGTAAAAACCGAATACGTATTCCAAAGCAAAATAAAACGAACAAAGGTAATTAAAAAAAGATGAAAAGAACTGCAAATAAAAAGAATTAACTGGACGTATAAAAACCAGCCCCCTCCCCCTACAACATACATCTGGCATTGTGTTGGAAGGCCTTTAATACACTATTTGTTTGAGAATCTCTTAACGTGATGTCACGTGCAGATGTCTTTATTAGGGAGGGACTTTTGTCCTAATTATTTTCTTTAAAGTGAGTTTTTTTATGATTTTGACTTGCCGTTCTCATCTCTGTCAAGCACCTTTCTTTTATTAAGTGTTACTTCTGCACCAATCTTCTTTTACAGTTATAGCTGTACAGCTATTGGCTGATTACAGATCGTAAAAAGGGAATATATTTGACTTTAATGGTGAAGCGATATTGAAAACTGAGACATATTTGGAGGTATAATAAAATATCATTCGACAAAGCAAAGCATTATATTGTTAGAGAAGCATGTGAATTTATGTAACACATTATAATGAAACTATGTTCATAAATAAAATCAAAATTTACCAAAATATTGGCGTTTTATTAGTTGATTACTTTAAACAATATACCGTACCGTTGCTATTTAACAATACAGTTGGAAATATATTAGCATATTTTTTTTGTGTTGATGCACTCAATAGCATTTTTCATATGAATAAAATGTTTATGTAATTTTTAATTTCGACATAAAAGAGCTATTCATGTGGAATGTAATTTTTAATTTTGAAATTAGCAAAAAATGAAATAATGTTTTTTTGGTTTCTTTTAGTAACAAAATAGGATAATTTTTGGAAATAAAAAATATTATATGTAAATACTATTCAGCATTCTTTTCTAATTTTAAGTGTTTTTTAAAAACATTTTCACGAAAACTAAATTTACACACAGTAAAACATAGATTTCGATGCGTGTTTAAATTTAAGAATTGTAAACTTTCTCGTATTATTATTGACGATTGCCCTCGGGGTAAATTATTTAGCTAAAAATTAAAATTCTACTTTTTAGGCAATTATGTATGCACACTTTGAAACAATTGGATGAAGCAACTATAAGAATTTAGACGAAGAGATTATTTTTACAATAATTGTCAGGTAAGATAATAACTCACCTTCCTACTAGATATCGTTTTAATGACAAGCAGTAATTCCAGTTAAATCTTAGATGTAATATAGTCTGTTTTTTAGGGAAGATTCACTTGAAACAAAATTCTATGATAAAGTTTTGGTTTATTGGGGAGCTGATTCCATCGGACTTAATATTAGTTTTAAAGAGTAACAAAATATTCCAAAATCCAAAACAAATAAACATGCAGTTTATATCTTATATAGTGTTGATGGGCAGAAATCAGACGCCCACAGTATTAATGCTGGAGTCCCTCAGGGGACCATCCTGAGCCCAACTCTCTTCCTGATCTACATCAATGATCAGCCAAAACACATACATAAATCATTCGTTGACATCTATGCTGATGACACGACCATCTGCGGCAACACATCAAAGGCTATAAATGACAAAGTTATCTCTGATTCCCTCTCCTCTGATCTTGAGCGCGTGGTACAGTGGGGGAAGAGGTGGCTGGTGACTTCTAATGCATCTAAAACCAAGCTCCTTTCTTTACATCATCAACGCTCTGATCCCCATCTGGCATCAATTGAAATGGATGGCTCTCGTCTTGGGGAAGCTCCATGTTTTGGCAAGCTTCTGGAATTGACCTTTATTCCTGATCTGAAATGGAACACGTACATCAAGTCTGATGCCAAGGTCGCTGGAAAAATGGTAGGATCCTTCTACCGCTCCAGAAGATATTTCACTGCTGATGCAATTCTCTATCTATATAAAACGCCAAGTACATCCAAGGATGGAGTACTACTGCCACATCTGGGCAGGAGCTGCCAAAAACAGCCTATCCTGCCTTGACAGAGTACAAAATAAACCTCGTGGGGGATGCCCTTTTCTCTTCCCTACAACCTCTCTCCCACAGAAGAGATGTTGCGAGCCTATCTTTGTTTTATCGGTATTTCCATGGCAAGTGCTCGTCTGAGCTCCAATCGCGATATTATCTCATTGATTACTGTACACGCAATAACCCTTATACCAGAGTCGCTTCCGGGCCTTGATAAGTGGTGACTTCCATGTAAAAATAACGCTAATGTAATGAGTTTTTGTGCAAAATTGACCCCCCACTCTAAATTGTAAAAGAATTGTTTCTCTCCCAAAACATAATCGCATATAAAAAGAAGAATTTAATCTTTTTACGCAGTCATGATATAAAGTGAGGATATTCCACTACACATTTATCAAAACTTATGTTAAAGATGATATAACATTTTCAAATGTTGTTTAAATTGATCGAGTATGATTCCAAACTGATATGTAACTGTATATGTAGAATATATTATTTATGTTTTTTAACGCATGTGTATTTATCAAATATCGTAAAGTTTAATGAAAAGCATATAAAAAGCTCACAAATACAATTTAATAGTTCACTTATTTGTTACCTTATTACTTAATAAACAACGTGAAAATAGAAAAAATAAACAAACATTTGAGAGTTAATAGGTTAAATATAAATCACTTTCTTAAATAATTAAATAATATTTATAAATTTGGAATTTTTTTGCTTTTTTATACTTTTAAAATCGTGACTTCAGTTTTAGTTATCATTTTTGGCATTTCCTTCTGCAAAGTTTAGCTTAAAATACTTACTATTACTGACAACACTGCCCTGCCTGACATGCAGCAGTTTGTCGTAAGAATAATTTGTCATCTCTTCGTTAGTCGTAAGAATATTTTGTCATCTGCGTCTAGACTTTACTTCTATACACTTCACGCATCTACGGAAAACCTGTAAGCAGATGTTTACTTTTAAAACAACAAACTTTCTTTAGAAAAATTGCCTGATCTCATCAAGTGCGCTGACATTGAGGTCATATGACCATTTCCAAGTTCATATCCGATCTAGTGTGCCAATTGAACAAAAACTTAAGAACAGACTGTTCCCCAAACTAAATCGTTGTCGACTGTTTATTTTAAAAATATTCCAAAGTTGATATCCGTTACTTTATTTTCTTTAAGGTTACACAAATAGATAGCACGAGCTTTTCTTAAAAAAATATTTTTTTCTGGAATTAAACTACAGAATATAAAGACAAAATCCCTATTATGTTTTTACTACACGCTGTCTGTACGTATTTTCTCCCATGCTTAAAAGCTTACACGTAGACACATGGTACTAATCACTGGTCTTTTCACACACGCAACTAAATCTTATCTTGTATCCGTCGGGCATGGGTACGTAGATGGCAAGTCTCGATTAGTACTTAAATCAACGTTCAAAGATAGAACATATACGCACAACAATGTTTCAATGTTGTTAAAGAATCGTTAAGTGATGGTATCATGATGGGCATTTAGATAAGTCCAAGTTGTTTGTCAAAATTTCGCTGGATTCTGGACGGGACATTATTTTTTATGTTGTGCTAGATTATAAACCTATTGTCATTCGACATACATACATACGTACGTACATACATACATAATACATACAAACATATGTCACATAATTCTAACTGAAACTAATTGCCAACCAATTGAAATATTAACAAAATTATCAAATTTTTACAAACTTATTTTAAAACTAGCAATTAACATATTTCAATCAATTTTCCAGTAATTATTTAAAAATATAAAGGATTGAATAAGTAGTTAATATTATAGACTAGTAATACATACTTAACGTCGTCCGGAATTGGTTGAATTTCCGATTTGTTTTTTTTTCCGTTTTCTTGATCAAAATATTATTTTTGTTCAAGCGAAAAAGAAGTAAGTCCGCGTTACTAGAGTTTCCTCAATTTTCTATAATATAATATCTATATGAAAATAATTATAATCAGTCAATATATTTTATGTGAGAAATTAAATCGAATTTCATTGGATTGTACTTGTTGAACCAGAAAAAAGAAATGGCGAAGCAGAATCAAGTATTGATTTTCTAGGAAGAAAACTACGGATGACCAAAATCGTGCACGAGATCTAATTTAATTCAGATATTAAAATATGCTGCTGGCATTTTGGACACTTCCGGCACGGTATTCAAATTTTCCTGACGATATTTCCGTAGATTAAATAGATTACATGTAGTGTATAATGAATATATATATATATATATATATATATATATATATATATATATATATATATATATATATATATATATATATATATATATAATTTTGGAATTTTTTGAAAAATAAATAACTAAAAGTACCCACACTAAAATTGATATAAAAGTTCTATTGATTCGGGTCTTACTTTAAAACGAATTCTACGATGGACGCCCCAAAAGTAATGCCACCTATTTTTTTATTGCACTCGAATTGATCAGAGACGAGTGAAAACCTCATGTCATGACTACTTACTTTATGCACTTATGACCTAAAAGTTTCATCTCTCTGTTGCAGGTATTGAGGGTGTGAGTATGAAAGCAACCTCTGTCATAGACGTGCGTCAGAAGCAGGCATACGTCATTGAATCCCTCCATGCAGAAACAAATTAACCGATCAACATTCTGTTGAACGTTTACGAAGCCGATGAAAATGATATTAGTAGCATAGTTAGAAGATGGATTCGTCCATTTCAGAGTAGTAACAGAGAATAGAGTTACAAATCGCAGTTTAGAATTACACGACCGAGGCGTCAAAAAGGCAAAAGAATTAAAAAATATACGATATACAATTATAGAGCTTTATTTTCAAAATATTATGAGAAACAAGATAACTTTGTAATAAAATGGCCAGTTAGAAAAAGCGGAACCGAAGTACAAGTAAAATATATGATACAATGTACAATATGTACAACTAGATATGAAATAAAAGAAAAATGCTCAAGGAACGAAAATATGTAAACAAAAATACAAATTTTGATTCCCGATATATTTTATAAGAATTTAATTTTATATTGTTTATGAAATTATTAAAGGTAAGATGTGTATTTTTGTTTGTTTTAAAATATATAATAAAAAGTTCATTTAAATGAGTTAAAATAAATTGGTTTCGAAATTATAAAAACTGCCCGACGTTGTCCGATCGTAAAATACGCTTACATATATTTTAATTTATACAGATTTCATATTCATTATTATTTTATAGAGCCAATTCTCTTTCGATTATTATATTGTGCACATTATATAGTAGTGGCTCTCTGGCATGACCCAATCGTAATATGCGCTTGCATATGATATTTTAATCAGTGCAGATTAGATATTTATTATTTCACTGCTAATGCTTAATTGATTTTTATATTGCACTCAATATATATTAGTGAATTCAAAAAGTAAAAATGGACTTTGGCGCCATCAGCTAGAATCGAAACCAAAATATTTAGTGCTGTAGCTTCAGTCATTACCGTTTAAGCTATCGACAGATCGATAAGTAAACGTTAAATGTAATCGGCTTTAATGAATGAATGTATATTTGCGCACGCGTACAAGAGCACTTCAAGTGTACTTACGCCGGCCAAGTTAATTTATTTTTCAATTTTTTCCTCATAGCATCTATTTTACCGGTTAAAATCTGAATCCAAATCCCCTATATCTCAAGTTTTAAGTCTTTAGAAAAAATTGACCGAGGCGCTTGGTAGAGACCATTTCGTATTCACAGATACCAGGTTTCTTTATATATTATTAATATACATATCTATGCTAATATATAAAGACACTTTTTTGTGCACGTGTGTGTGTGTGTGTGTGTAAGTTCGTTCACTATGGACTCTAAAACAGCTGAGCCAAATTTTATAAAATTCGATACAAAGATACTTACTGCATCTGAAATGATCTTAGATTGGTTTTGTATCGGAACGCCTTTGATAAGTATCGAAAATCATTAATCGGTAATGAATAAATCCGATTAATGAAGGAACAGTCGGATTTTGAACAAAGTTAACACCTTATAAAGCCTAACATCACAAGTGTATTTAAAAGGGGGTTTCACCGCACAAACAGAAGGTCCCAGCGTATAAAATCAACAGTAGATTCTTTGATAAGATTAGGACAGGTTCGACATGAACGTTTCTGTTTCTGGCCCAATTGAACCATGTGATAAATTTAAATGTTAATTTAAGTCATTATATAAAAAATAATTTTGTAAAATCAATAGTAAGTTCTCTACAGTGCAATGTAGTCTACAATGTATTATTAACTAAGTCTGTGCGACGAAGCATGTGACGTTTCCTCCCGCTGCCTCGCAGTGCGTCACCAACTAGAGCGGGTAATCAATCGATTAGATTGAAAAATTGGCAATTTCACGGATTTGGATGACAATGAAAGTATGGTGTAATACATGCGTTGATTCTCATTCAATCCCTACCAACGTCGGTTTTCTCTGCTGGTACACACACACACACACACACACACACACACACACACACACACACACACACATATATATATATATATATATATATATATATATAAAGCAGGTTCCTAATATCAATGCCATGGCGACTAAAAAATCAACTTCATATATGTATACCAGAAGACCAAATAGAGAATTTTTCAAATATCCATAAAGTGAAAGGGAAACTATTGTTTTATTCATATGAAACAATATAATCAATTTAAGATTTAAAATATTAAATAATAAAAACGTGACTCTAAGTTTTTTCTGTTGGGCCACCATACTTTTCTGTCTATTTGTACAGTGTTTATTTCCTTTTTTTTTAAGAACGTGAAATTGCTTTCGTCTGTGGAAAGTAGCGTATTTTTTTCGGTAGCAAACAAAGTCCGTTGATGTTAATGTGCTTTAGTTGTGCAGCCGAATAAATATGCGAGCGCTTGACAAGTGAGTAGTTGGTCTGTACTGACCCTTCACGACACATGTCACACTCTCTGCTCCTCATCGATCGATAAAAGCGAATTAACCTCCATATTCGAATTACAAACTGTCATTTTGAAAATAGACTGCATTCGCATAAAATAAATAGCGAAACTTTCGTTGAAATCCTTTAGCAAGTCAACGATTTTTACTACCTTGTATGCTGCTTAAGTTTACAAAGTCGCATTATTAATGGACATATGTAGGATGGGAAATACAATGTTCTTGGGAAAATAACTGCAACCGTTACCGAAGTTCATTCTTGGAATTTGAGGTAGTGTATTTTGAATAGTAGTACATATTTCTGTCCCATCTATGAGTGACATGGATTTGATTTGGATAAAATGGCATCAAGTGGAGAAATCTTTATTTAGTAGTTTTAAAAGAACATGGATTGGCTTCTTATTTGTTATTACGCCAAGTTCAGGTCTAGATATAGTTGCGAAATTAATCCAATGGTGAGACCCTTATTTGTGAGTTGGGGGAGTGTAGATTCCTTATTTAGTTACCATTATATGTACGACTACTATATAATGGCTACGTTTATGTGTTAAATAGAAATTATCATTTACAGACTATTTGTTTACAACATAAACACCTTAAAAACCGATAGATGTACTAACAAATCATATGCAAAACGGTTTAGGTATAAAATGAGCCAACGAGAGTTGGCAGGTTTTAAATCTCAATAATTCAAGAAACGCCCAAGTTCATTAGACCTGAACGCTTTGTTCCTTCCAGTTCACTAAACTATGTCGTGGTTATGGCATTGAATTTCACTTGATATTATATGTGCATATACATTTACAACATAGACATAGAAAATGAAATATCCCAAGAAAACGCCTGACAACAACTGTGGACTGAAGGAATAAACAATGTCCCTCGCTCCTCCTACTGACATTGGAACCCCCCCACTTCTGACATCCTCCTTTTGGTTCAAAAGTACAATCGGTCTAATAGAAAAAAACTTACGCATCTGAAAACAGAAATGAGGTGATAAAAGGTGTCTATAAATTAATGCGATGACAATACCGAATCAACTATCTAAGAATGCGGAAAGGATGATCATATCATGCAATAACATTTTTTCTGCTTTATAACTTATGCAGCTTGAAATATATTACAGATTACAGTAGTAATGCAAAAGAACGCCGTAAAATGTGGGAAACTGTCGTATGGTCACGTGCTTCAAAGTCACGCAACAGAAATTATATATACGGAATAATTGCTCTGAAACACGAAATGTGTTAAGTTTCGTTTAGCATGATCAGATCAAGCGTTTCATGTGACGTAGTAGTTGAAACTAGACACAGCTCTGAGAAAACCGTTAGAACGTACTCTAGCATGACATGCGATTTCCCACATATATTGCCGTCACAGAACAACCACCGTCAGCATAAAATTCTATTCTCAATAATTTGACGAACCTCTTAAGAGAAAGCATGCAATTCGTTTCATTTTTAAACAAGTTGGAGTTTTACTTATAAATGCTTTCAAACACAACAATTGCATTAAAACTGAAAACAGTCAATGCAACGTACATAAAAAAGTAGATAAAGTATCTAAATTATTTAAAAGATATGGACGAATCGAAGTAAATGAATAATTAGTAGATACAAGATGTAAATTCGCATCGAGGAACGACATTTAGCATAGAAATAGAAAGAAACACTCATTTAGTTTTTGTTTGCATTATTTTGTCTATTTTGTTAAGCACTCAAGAATCCTGCTTATTCCTTTGTACATGTTTATCGCGACAGAAAATAAAACACATTTTTGTTAGTTTCTGGCTATCACCAGAAGTGATATATTACATCGATGAGTTGAATAAAACCTATATCACATGAAACGATTTTTACCGTTGGACATTGCGCTATCCTCTTTATCACACACACACACACACACACACACACACACACACACACACACACACACACACACACGAGTGTGTGTGTGCATATATATATTACATATGTGTATGTATATATATATATATATATATACATATATATATATATATATAATCTTGGAAGTTTTTAACCTTTAAAACTATATAAAAAACTATTCAATTTTTATATTTTTTTATCATTCGTCGGAAAACTATCGAGTCAGTTAGGAAATAGGAAATAAAAATAATGTCGTTTGTCAAATTCCGTCCGTGTTTGTTTACATTATCCCGTTAGCTGATATATATTGGCTTGACGATGAAACCTCTAGAAAAGTCACTTCTGATTAATGTTAATAAGAAATAATTTGCATAGATTATGAATGGTACCTCTTCTTTTATCGGAAATTAAACTCATTATTAAGAAAAAATAAAAATAAAATAGTGAGGTACACATGGGATTGAAGAGGGGACCATTCGATCTGTAGTCGAATACTCTAGAATTGAGGTATATATCCTGATGACAATAGTTTATTTTTAAGAAGCAATCATTTTCTGAGAATTGAATCCTTATGGATTTGCTGAGAATATATATATATATATATATATATATATATATATATATATAGTAAGTTTTTAACAATCGTGTTTGTATAGTGTTCCCTCCTAAGCACATAAACCCTTCTCATTGGGTAATATTCTCACAACGTTTTACGCAGTATGTCCTCCAACCTTCTTCAGGTCCGTGTTGTCAAACTCGTAAATCTTCATGTTGAATTCCGGAGTCTAACAGAAAAATTCTAAAAATTCGGCCTCCATTCGACAGCTCTGTCTTCAATGACTGTCACTGGGACTCATTAACGAGCACTGATGATCATTAGTGGTTAGTATATTTTGAGGTGGTTACGTGAATTTACTGTTGGCTGCCTCTGCACCGATCAGTCATTGTCAGTAACTGTCGACCATGATCAGTATCGACCATCATAGGACTGCTCCGAAATGAAATCGTTATTTTCAATTGTCGGGCATTTTCGGGTATTGTTATCCAAGGCTGTCAGTGGATAACATTGGCGGACACTGTTGGTCACTGGCGGTTATGATGGGTACTGGTAGTTACTGGTGGTTCGTACCCTTTTAAAATTGTTACTGTCACACTGTCGCTTGATGACTCTGGTGGCCACTGGCAAGTATTGCTGTTTTAAAACGGTTAGTTGTGAGTATTGACGTTTACTGGCGTGCAATGGTAGGCACAGATAGACATTCCTTCATTTACAACTGTCAGCCACTGGCGACCTATGGTACCCATGACCAATGAGGTACTTTGTTCCAAGACTGAGTATGTTTCTTGTTGCAAAGTGTACCCTATTCTTTGTTATATCCAATCCTGATTCGTCCCGGTGGTGTAGAGATATCGGGACATGCTTTTGCGCTTCTAGGAACGGTGCTAGTTTTTACACATGAGATTCAAGTTAAATTAAATATTTTATGGTATTTTTTGTTCGTCGTCAGATGAATGTACAGACTATTTAATAAAAACCTCTTTTCTCCCATGTTAAGATTGTGTTTCAAACTAAATACGTTATTAATTATGAACGGTCCATAAGTATCATTTGTTTATATAACACGTATATAACACATATATTAAGAAAATCATGTAATATATACCATGGTGACCGAAATAGAGTGTTCTTTGTAATGTTTGAAAGTTGGAAATGTTCTAAGAAGGAAATGAATGAAAGTCATCGACTCCCCGCCTCCTCCGTAATGTAATAAGGTTAATTGTTATATTTTATTACAATTCCGAACAAGATAGAATAAAAATTATGTGAGAAATTGCGTTTCAATTTTGGGTGTGGGAAAAAGTTGTTTAAATTATATTAAACGGCAAGTCATTGTTAAACTGCTGATAAAGTTTAAATGCATATACATAATTCATGAAAATGTTGCTCGTCCCTGAAATAAATAGAAATACGACGACGTCGGCAACGATCAGAAAAAAAAGGCTAAATAAGAATGTAACGAAGCAGAAAAAGAAAACGAAGCGGGTAAAAAAACAATAACAAAAAACAAACAAAAAACAAACAAAAAAACGAAGGAACAGAAGAAGAAGAAGAAGAAGAAGAAGAAGAAGAAAAGCCCCTAAAATCAGTTCAACAGAGATTTCAGTTACAACTTGTTAACTGACTATTTTTGTATATTTGACGGCACATATTAGTTGATGCCGTGTTAAGTTCTCGATATGTGTTTTTAACCATTTAAAAAAAAGATATTCCCTTAATTCGATAAACGTACGTGAACAGCCAATAAAATTGACCAGAACTTTATAATAGATTCTAAATGAAGCGTTGCGTGTTGTCATAAGATAGGTGTAATGAGCTAATGATTAAAATGTACAAAATTGAGAAATGTAACACCGAGGCGCGTTTGTAAAAATGTTTCTAATGCATTGTATGGGAGAGAAACAGTAGAATTTGTAAACCGAGTGAAAGTCACTCTTACCACCTCAAAGTATGACTATCCTGAGAGAGTTGTCTTGGCCAGGCACAATTTAAGATATTATGAAAAGGAATGAAATCAAATCATAATTACTGGAAAACATGCACCGGGTATTGTTGGGAGATAGTGTGGCCATATTGGATTTGTGTGAAGAATTTGTCTATAATGTTGTTTTCCAGAAGTAAATAATATGCGCGCGTGTGTAGATAGATATGAATTAATATCTCGATTACTGTCCTTAATCTGACGTAAACTATAAAAATGTACGAAATTTGATATATTCTTATAACATAAGATTTTAGCTATAAGTCGTCTAGCCTCACCGACTAAGTAAGGTTTTGCAATATACATGCGAAAGGAAGAGTGTTTATGCGTACCAACACGCTGGCATTTTATAATTACAGCTGTACCAACTAACCTATATTTTTCGTAGTTTAGTCTAATAATATTAACCCAGTAGTGACAATGGAGATATGTTCCTAGAATTAAAAAATATAAATTTAAAGAAAGGAAGTTAAAACATGCATCCATAAATTCGTTATATATAAAATAAAATAAAATAAAAAATGAGAACAAACCGGCAAAAGAGAAGACAAAGAGAAAAAATGCACACAAAAAATATTATCAAAATAGATTGAAATAAGGAAACACTTACAAGTATAAAACTGTTCTATATAAAGAATTAAATCGACGCAATGTTTTCATTTTGTATTTATTCATGTACAATTCTAAATTTTATAATTTTGTTATTATTATTTTTATTATTATTATTATTATTATTATTATTATTATTATTATTATTATTATTATTATTATTTCTCTTTTTTCTTTCATATATCTTGATTTTATCTCCGCCTTTTCTTTTTTCTTCTTTCTTTTTCACTTATTAAAATTCCGTTTATTTATTTCATTTTTACATTGTATTTTTTAATATCACGTGACTGCTCATATATCTGCTGCATTTTTACTGATTGTCATTTCGGTCTCTACTTTTGTATAATAGCATCGCCTAAAATGGTGACTAGTGATATATAAATGTTCATGAAATAAGAACTCTCTCTCTCTCATATATATATATATATATATATATATATATATATATATATATATATATATATATATATATATATATATATATGCATATGTGTGTGCTCGTATGTGCACTACTTTGTTTTTATTTGCGTTATCCTATCTAGAATCTTTAGAATTAGAAGAAAGAGTTATAATTGATATTCTCATTCAAAGGTTTGGACATCAACGACTTTATTCGTTACGAAAGTTATAACGTGGTGAACCCTGCCCATAAAAAGAATAAAAAAGCATATACTGCCCATAAAAAAGAATCGCGCATAGATGCAATCCTTCATCCCCAGCGAATTTACGATCAAGGAGAAACAGGGAAATACACAAATAAAAACAGATAAAAATATCTGAGAT
>NC_136482.1:67800379-67892879 GCF_053919585.1 Euprymna scolopes | reverse complement strand
CACCTTTTCTTTAAAGTCTTAATTTTCTTCATATTACCGTATATTATATATATATATATATATATATATATATATATGTGTGTGTGTGTGTGTGTGTGTGTGTGTAGTTTTCGCACACCTATACCTCTTTTCCCGTCCCTCTTTTCCTCTCTCCTTCTCTCTCCGTACATTTGCTTATGTAGACTTTTGTATTTATGTATAGCTGTCTCTACGTATAAATATACGCGCAAACATTCATGTTTATTTGTTAGTATATGTATATGTGTATATATGCATGCGTTTATGTGTGTATATATGCATATATAGGTGTATATTTGTACATGTAAGTATTTGTTTGTATGCGTATGTGTATGTACATAATAAAAAGTAGCGTTTCGTTTCTGTCTTTAAACAGTTGAATTTGGAAACGACGTTTTCGTTCTTTTTCGAACGTGAAATAGCTGTTGATTTACAAATGAGCACCATAGCGTTTCTCCTCATAACGCCTTATATCCTTTGAATTCTTATTCTCTCTTGGAATAAATAATATATATATATATATATATATATATGTATATATATATATATATATATATATATATATATATATATATATATATATATAAAGTATGGCATATATAGCTGGTAGAGTGAAATCACTTGTTTCATACACGTACAGCTCCCTATATATTAAAATGCATAGGAATGGCGAATAACCCTTGGTCACTCAACTTTTATATAATATAGGAAAAAATGTGATTCGTTGGGTAAGTTCTCAAAACCAATTACATATGAGTAAATATAAAGACAAAATCACAACTCAATCAATTTCTTCTCGCTGTATGTCCCCTCTGTATCTTTTTTGCCTCTATCATGGTTTTTATCAGAGAGAGACTAGTGGAAACTGAGCATGACAGTTACAATATAAAATTATCTCGAATGTGGTCAAACCAAGTAAATTGAAAAACGGAAAGAGCAATAGACAGAAAAATAATAAGAAGTAGAACACTCAGTTAATTAATATTAAATGATTTACAGTTAGAACAATTAAATGGATTTGTATAAATATAATCTAATCCATAATATTAAGGAATATTTTAACATATATTTTGTGCGATAAAAATATACAGGAAACATGAGTGCTAAAATATTCGTCAGTTTTGTGTTTCAGTTATTATTAATAAACTTCTATATTATTTCGTTTTTATCTAGTTGTAATTTCCAAATATGTTGTTTGATTCTTATCCCTTATTCGTTTATCCCCCTCGTTTTCGTCTCTCATTGTTTATAACCAATCAGAGGCAATAATGAAATGAAAGCATAAATAACTGGATTAGACGGTAAAAAAACATCACGAAGTGTCAACTCAAGCAGCAATACCATTTATCCCGTAGCCATGTAGAAAAACAGAATAAGGAAAAGAGAAAGAGCGAGAGAGTTAGAGGAATAGACAGAAAGAGACAGACAGCAGTAGTATAGTAAAGTAGTCTAAGGCGAGAAGCCCGTTAGGTGGTCCTTCATTCCGTGATTATATTCTTTCTATCCAACTATCGATTATCTATCTATAGGAATTACAGTTCCTTAGTTTCATTATATGTAGGAACATTTAATACTAGAAAGGTCGGTCACACCACATGCGATCAGCAGACAAGCACTGTATCCGTCCGATTACAAATCCGCTAATATATATATATATATATATATATATATATATATATATATATATATATATATATATATATGAGAGAAGTAGCTATAGAAAAACAGAACCGAAGCGAAAGAGACAGACCGAGAGAGAGAAACAAATAGATACAGAGAGAGATTAGATCATCGTATCGGCTGAGAGAGTGAAAGAGAAAGAGAGATCGAGAGAGAGAGAAAGAGAGAAAGAGAGATCGAGAGAGAGAGAGAGAGAGAGAGAGAGAGAGGGGGGTGGGTGGGGGTTCATTTGTTTCTTTTTCTTACAGTGATATCTAACATTATTTATAAACACGTATAGCAGTTAATAAAAAAACACGTGTTAATTGCTAAATACATGAAATAACCGAGGCGAGAGAACCAGAGAGAGAGAGAGAGAGAGAGAGAGAGAGAGAGAGAGAGAGAGAGAGAGAGAAAGAGAGAGAGAGCGAGAGAGAGAGAGAGAGATTTTAAAATCATCGTATCGGCAGCCTGAGAGAGATATAGAGAAATGCAGAGAGATAGAGAGATTAGAAAGAGAGGCAGAGAGAGAGAGAGAGAGAGAGAGAGAGAGAGAGGGGGGGAGAGAGAGAGAAACACAGAGAGATAGAGAGATTAAATTATCGTATCAGCACAATAGAGACAAACACAGAGAGGGACATTAAAAAACGGTACATGTTTACTCCGATACCCATCGCTGTTTAACTCATAAAAATATTAAGATCTATTTTGTTTTGGCCACGCCTTTATAAATTATATGAAAGCACAACTTTTCATAACTTAAAATTTAACTTATTAGAGTTGGAGATCACTTTCCTATATGACTTTAACGTAAAATGCTCACACACTTTTCGACCACCTAGTGTTCAACGCGACATGTCACCCCTACTATTTCTTTAAAGTTTGGTGAGTGAGGAGAGAGGGGAGAAAGCAAACATGACACTTTTTCTAGGGGCGGGGCAGGGGGAAGGTTTACATTTAAATAAAAAAATAGCGATAAATTTAATTAATTCTCTTTTGGCGGAAGAGGATTAATTTTTGATGAGGCCATTCTGTACTTTCACCTAACCATTTCATAAACAAAACTAACATAAAAATAGGACAAATTAAATTGGAGGGGGATTACATTAGAAACATAAAATCCGAAATATTTCATTTCTTTCGTGGTTTTTCTAGACCTAGTAGACCAACAAACAATCTACGTTTAAAAAATTGTTTACATGAGGAGTTGGGGATGTCTATTCCAAAACCTGTTCGTAACATTAGGAGGTTGGGGGTTGGGAGCAGCAGCAGCAGCAACAACAACAACAACAACAACAACAACGGTACTATAATTTTTTGCGAGGGGGCACGTTTTCACCGAACGACGCTGGTTAGCGGGTACTGCGTGTAATAATAATGAATGACCCATCTAATATAAATGGATGACCTGAAACTGTTTGCAGAAATCAAAGAAGGAACTAGAGACACTAATCAACACAATAGTCAGGTTCCTAATATAATTTTGTGGGAACTTTCTGGAGATTTGCAAACTTATACATTTTTGGAAGGGTTTTTGTCTCAAGAATCAGAAAATCAATGTTTGCATTTGCCCAGATATAGCGGCCATATTAGATTTACAAAATGTCCGCCTTAAGATGTACGTTTTGTAATATCTCGGCTTCTAAATAGGTTGGAACACTGGTTTTAACTGCTAAACCTACATTTTCAGGGCCAAGGAAACCAATGGTTGTGGTTATAAAATTTTCCCAGATGTATATATTGCGGCCATATCGGAATTTACAAAATGGTCGCTGTAAAATGTACGTTTTGTAATATTTTAGCCTCTAAATAAGCTGGAACACTGATTTTAACTGCTAAACATATATTTTCATGGCCATCGAAGCCAATGGTGGTAGGTATAAAGCAAAAAACATTTTAACATTAACTTTTAGATGCATAATTGGGTTCAAACTGATGTGGTGGTGTTTTATTGTAATATCTTTGTAATAAAAATATGCACCATTTATAAATTCATACTTCAGCTGTTTCTAAAGAATCTTGCTTTTATATTACTAATTCAAATTGTTAATTTACCTCTGATATTTGAGAACTTGTAGTTTTTATATTGCTATTCGAACATTACTGTAATTCTCTCTGTGTTTATAGGTTAAGCATGAGTGATGAGTCGAAAAGTAGAGAGGAGGCATGTCAAACCAACGAGTCCATTAACTGGTAGCAGTGCATTCTCTGCCAGTCTGATGATAAAAAGAAGTCACCCCGTGCACGAGGGAACCCTCAAGTTCTGGGGCTGGCACTGACTGTCCACCATGACGCACGCAACAAGAAGCTGTTGAATCTTCTCAATGCTCATGGCTACGCTATTTCACATCGCTATGTCCTTCTCATGGAAACTGCTCTAGCAAATTCTGTTGTAGAAAACACCAGAGAATACCAAGGCCTCTATGTACCACCATTCCTGAAGAAGGTGACCTTTGTATTTTTCGCAGTAGATAACAGATTTTGCAGAGGACACTTCTGATGGGAAGGGAACCACTCACAGAACAATCACGGCAGTGTACCAGAAAGTTAATCTTCTAAAGAACCTGTTGCAGAACCTTTGATGATAGGTGACGCAAAGAGTATATCAGTCACACCCTGCCATGTAGACATGCTTCACTGTAACAAGCCAAAGCCATAGGCTACCAAGAGGTCAGAACAGTTTGCCATCGGTCAGAGGATCTCAGGATCCTATCAGCTGACACAGTTTGGATGGGTTGTTGCATCTGCTTTATCCAGAATAAAACCTCGAGAAACCTCCAGCAAGATTCCAAACTTGACAGGATACAACTCACTGCTGTCTGAAAGCCTTCCCTTGACACAGGTTGGAGCCTTGCCACTACTCCCTGAGGTGGCACACAAATGGTCAACTCTGCTAACTGTGATCATACAAGTAAGAAGACCTGAAGCATCTCGACCAAAAGACAAATAAACTCATAACTATACAAAATGTACTGCACCCAAAGAATGATACTGACCGACTCTGTATGAAATGAAAAAATGGATAAATAAGACTGCTTTGTATAGAAGCCTGTGTCAATAACACACATATACATAATACAGAACATCAAAAGAATAATTGTCACAGCAAGAGACACTTCAGAAACAAACAACCCAGAAAAAGAAGAAACGAGAAATAAAACGGCGAAAAACAATGGGAAGAGAAACAACTACACGGATGATTCATAAGAGCAACAAAAGATGAGACTTACAAACGCACCTGAACATAGCTACAAAAAGGAAATGTAAACAGAGAAACTGAATCCTTAATAACAGCCACACAAGATAATGATATTAGAATCAACCACATCAAAGTAAATATCGACAACACACAAGAAAATAGCAAATTCAGACTCCGTGGAAAAAGATACGAAACTATAAACAACAGATTAGCGAAGGCAGCAAATTAGCCCAAAAAGAATATACAAATAGACAATATCAAATGGGAAAGGCAGTGCACTAGGAATTATGCAGATAATTGCACCTTGAACACCCAGGCAAATGGTACAAGCACAAACCAGCAGTGGTACATGGAAATGAATGGCACAACATGTTGTTGGTCATGAATGTATAAACAGATTTACGCACCCAAGCAAAAAGACCGGATTTCATAATATGTAACTATAAGGAAAATTCTGCAAGATTGTAGATTTTATCGTTCCAGCAGACCACAAATTGAAGATCAAGGAGACAGGAAAGCAAAAAAAAAAACACCACTAATAGTAGGAGCGCTAGAAACAATACCGAACAACTTTAAATGGAGAATGGGATAGATTGGAATGAGATAGATGACTGATAAGATACAACGGATAACAATAATGGAAACGGCTGAAATATTAAGGAAAACCCTTGAATGAGGAGACTAACACACATTAGCTATAGCCACAAACTGGGCATATAGAAACTGCTACAGATGTAAAACAAACAGGAATATCACTTAGAATCATGAAAATCGAAACTGTATAATTATAAGTTAACCTCCTACACCCTTTCCCTCCTGTCCCCTTTTATCGTGTCTCGCTATTAGCAGTCGCCAAAATAAGTAAGGGTCAAGGAATATGGAAAGATCGAGAAGAGCGATCACTAACCAGACCGCCACTGAATGATTGCAATGAGGACAGAGACCTTGGGGAATCTTATAGCCATCAAAATTCAAGTGAAGACTAATGATCTCTGCCAATGTGGAATCAATGGTAAGCGGCTGTTGAGATATCACAAATTCACACACAAAGGTTATCGAAAAAGGTGGAGAGTACTGAAAATCTGGGGAGACTTGATGTCACTCAGACTCCAGAGAACATCAACAGTTGTTCGCAAAGACAATTCTTTGGCGGTGGCTTGTGTGATTACTTTTAGTGTGTAGTAATTATTATTATTATTATTATTATTATTATTATTATTATTATTATTATTATAATAGTAATAGTAGTAGTAGTAGTAGTAATAATAATAATAATAATAATGATGATGATGATGATGATAATAATAATAATAATAATGATAATAATAATAATAATAATAATATAGGAAAACAATAATTAAAGTCTCTGTGAACCAAAGGAAAAAATGCTAAACAACATCATCAGTGAATGCAACAAGCTGGTATAAAATTTTACAAAAACATGTGACTCGGTCAAAAAGTTAATATATTGTGTAAAAACAGCATCCAAAACGTGCTAAGTTATACAAAATGCAAACGGAAAACTCTATTCCGTAAGAAGATTGAGCGTTATAATATTCGAGCAAAAGATTAAAACCTATTAAATATAGAGTTTGCCGTCACAGCAGTTCATAAAGTGAAGCTAAAAGACAGTAAATAGAAACCACAAGTAAGTTGACATAGAATAAACTTGCATAAAAAAACATTAAGAATAGAGAGAACATTATACGAATTTAAGCATAACTGTACACGGTAAAAATAGAAGATGAATCACGTGATAAAGCTCCTCAATGAGTGGCATCACCATAATCGGCTGGTACTGCACAAAATAATCGCTCAGAATAAAATACTGACTGCGTACGTAGAGAGAGCAGCATCTTTAAGTGCACAAGTGTAATGGAGTCGTAAGAAGCTATAATTGCCTCACAAATCGCAAAGAAAGAATGTTATTAATAATAAACTAATGTTGAGCCACTATCGTGAGAAAAATATGATTTGCCGTGATCATCGGGAGAAACAGAAAGCATTGGAAATCTGTAGACTTGCTGTTGCTCAGGCTCTAGAGAACATAACCAGTTGATTCCAGTGAACGACTACTTCTAATTATTCGCAAGACAACGAGTTATAAAAAAACACTGATAAAATAGAAACATACTATAAAAGATGAATAACTTCAACAGAGGTTTATTTCTCTCCGTCTAAAGTCCTTCAAGATTAAATACGTAACTAAATTGACTTTTCTCGACAGAAGGAAATTGAATCTTCAAAGAATAAATAAATGAAACCGGCAAGCATGCATATTCAACATTTTTTTTGCCTTCGTTTGTTAAATGTTATAATCGAATGTAAATCTTCTCTTAACAAGTAAACAACATAAGCCAAAGCTGCACACTTCCGCTCGTAAATAGCCAAAGAATATAAGTACGTGAATAATATTATTTTTACCGAGAGAAATCGATGTTGGAAAAATAATGCTATAACCATCTGAGAGATTGAAATAATAATTGACAAAGTCAGACAAGCAATATAATCGAACATGATAACAGACAATAAAGTAAGCAAACTCCTCCCAAGTAGCAAATTTTGCTGTTCAAGCCGGTCACAGAGTGAAGTTGAGTACATGCATGCAACTTGCAAGATAGTTGGATGGGTATGAAGCAAAAGAGTAATATAAATAGATTTAACAGTATAAGGATTATTTCCGAGAAATCTGAAAAAAAAACCCCAAACAAACCCGAAACTATATTGTGCCTTCAATTTTATGAGAAAAATAAAAATTAGCTGCAAAACGTGTGTTTTTCACTCCTAAAACACCCTGGGGCTCAAGTCTCAGAATTTTTCCAGGCTCAAATATTACGTTTCCAGATGTATATTCATGTAGTCTTGCTTTTGGGTAATTATCAATAAAATCTAATGTTCGAAAAAGATTCTGTGTCCCCCAAAATTCTATTTTTGGTAATTTTGACCTATTTCGCACCCCTTGTGACGCACCACAATTTTTATCAAAAAATCTGAGAATGTTACATTTCCTTTCTTGGAAGGTCGTAACTTTATGCAAATTTTCCAAAAAACTGTACTGAGTACTTATTGAGAATTTTAGGAACGAACGGATGAACAGACAAACGGACGAGAGTGAATTCTAAGGTCCAAATCCGACTAAGTTGATGGACCAACTAGGAGAAATTTCAATGAAAAGGCAAATTTACACCAAGTAATAATACTACTGCACAAAATTGAAATAATAAGGGAACCTATCTAGTGTGTAAATACACCCGCATAATTAAGTAAAGCTGAAAATCACGGGTAAGTTAAAACTTTGATATGGGACTTTTGAAGATGGAACCAACTAAGACGAATAAAAAGGAACTTATTCTACCTGTTGAAATACATAAACAAAATGCTTTAATACTACATTGTCACTGCCGCTCAAGTAAAAAAAAAGCTGTTGCGGAAGAGAGGACGAAAGTATAGTATTGCTTATAATGGTGATCGAAAGGAGCGGAAACTAGAGTAAATTTGTTGAGGCTAATAGGGAACACCATCTATTTTAATCAGCTAACGGTCACTGATAATGAATTGTAAACGAACTTTACAGTGAGTATTAAAATCACATAAAAATTAATGCAGACGATATACGTGATTTTGAACTCTATTATAGTCGCTATATATGCAGCTACATTTATTATCACAAAATCACATCTATGCATAGTAGATATTTATGAAAAATATCAAGACGGTCAGTTGCTTGTTTTGGTTATTGTAAGCCATTGAGTAAACTTTCTTTGTCTGAAAAGGTCGATCTAGTGCGCTAAAAGCAACATTCATATCATAAACCTTCCTGTATAGGAATTTCCTGGAATGTAAACAAACTAAATGGAATCTAGAGGATATCTATCTATCTATCTATCTATCTATCTATCTATATATCTATCTATCTATCCATCTATCTATTTATATATATGTATATATATACATACACATATATACTACAACGTATACGTCTATAGAGTACAACACATGTATATATATATATATATATATATATATATATATATATATATATATATATATAAGGTAAAATTAAAAACCAAGAACAATGCGAGATTTTGTTTTTTTTTATAGAGTAAAATTAAATGCAAACAAAAGAAATAAATTTCTTTTTTTTTTGTTGTTTGTTTTTTCTTTTTCACACAAATTTTAACTCTAAACAACAGTAATTTTTTTTTCTGTTGTATTCAATGGTGTTATAAATCTGCGGCTACTTTTCCAATTTTGAACACTCTTCCGCTGTCTTCTCTTGAAAAAGGACTAATAAGTCTGAAATATATTGAGATTTAAAAAAAAAAAAAAAAAAAAAAAACAACAAAAAAAAAAGAAATTTATTTCTTTTGTTTGCATTTAATTTTACTCTATGAAAAAAAATCTCGCATTGTTCTTGGCTTTTAATTTTACCTTATAATTTTCTTCAACAATGCTTCAAGCAAACTACAACCTACTTATATATAAATATATACATATATATATATGCACTATTACAATATTGACATTAACAATTATGTTTCGCTAGTGTTCGGTTTAATATATATAAATGTATATGAAATAACGTTTCTATCGAACAAATTAGTAAAAAGTATTATCTATCGTAATATCGAAAGTATAAAAGGAAATGAACAAATGTTTTTAATATATATATATATATATGTATATATATATATATATATATTAAATCATATTACGTTTTTAACCTGCAAAGAAAATATAAGCTGCATATATTCTACGATGTGAACAGAGCTTGTATATGATGATTGCAACGTCTTGTCAGACGAGTGCCACTCCCTCAGACAGTCTATGAACCCCAAAATTACTTTTTTTTTAGTCCTACTGGTGAATTCACACGCTCAAGCATTCATACGCTAGAGACGGTCATTGAGATCAATTATTACATGCTTCCAGCATTTCAAGCCTCCACGCGTAACAACTTTTCCATCGCCACAGGACCATTTTTATAGACACGTGCCTGAGGGAGTATCTATACACAGATGATGTTACAGAGTCTTAGCTTTGTACAACAGCTAAGTCTCTCTCTCGGTTCAAAATGTTGAGATCCAGCAACAAGCAAGAGCAAGATAGCCAGCCACAAGTTAAACTGCAGACCAGCTTAATGCGGGTACTGTTCTCCCGCTTTATGGTCTTTTAAATCAGAGATTTGCTTCTCCTAGAAAGGTTGCCTTCACCGCGGCTTACCGGAGCCTTCTCCACCCCAACACACACACACATGCATACACACAAATATACACGGTGCTAGTTGGCCGTTGACCCCGAAAAAGGGTTCATTCGCCCTTTGGAAGGTGTTGTTTTTTATGCTTCAGGGAGATTAGCCACCCTCCTCACCAGACTTGTTTGGTGAGGGAACCAGTTTAGTCGCCGGTGACCCGACCATGAGGCAGGTAGTACTGGTTTACACGGTACCAGTAGCATATGACATGATCTGACAAAACACACACACACACACACACACACACACACACACACATATATATATATATATATATATATTTCGTGTATCACAAAAGTGAGTACACCCCTCACATTCCTTTAAATATTTAAGCATATCTCTTAATGGGGCAACAATAAAAAATTATTTTTTGACACAATGAAAATCATTAGCCAAAACTGCCTTTACTGGGAATGGAGTTTACGACGTCAAGAAGCTGGCGGATATTTGAGACTTTGCGCATTGGGTCTATTTGGTTCAAGTCTGGAGATGTGCTTGGCCAGTCCATCACCTTTAGCCTCGGCCTCTTGTGACGCTCGGTACTAGGAACGTCACATCATTCACCTTCAAAGAAAGAAAACAATATACGAATCTCTCTTATCATTCCTTACTTGTCGGTTATTTACAAGTTTCATAGAAACTCGATTTTCCCCTACTTCAACATCTCGACAGTGCGTCTGCCACTTGATTATCCTGACCTCTTACGTTGTTTACTTGTAAATTGTACTCCTGCAATATTAGATTCCAATTTTGTAGTCTGCGGTTTTTATACTGCATTTGATCTAAAAATACCAACGGGTTGTGATCGACATATACTTTCGCCTATGTACTACGATGCGTTCATGTACACGTCTAAATGCTGCACAACGCTTTCATTTGATGGTCGAATACACCTACGGGTGCTTATTTAATTTCCTAGAAAAGTTGCTCACGGGGTTCAAATTACCCTCTTCATCCTGTTGCGATAGTACCACTCCAATGCCACCATCACACGCATCTTTGTACAATCAGAATGGCTTCTCAAACTTTTCAATATGCTGATAAATTGAGTAATAAATGATTCATGGTTATAATTGAAGCAATTTTCTCTGTTAAGTTTATACTCTTTCCACTGATAACAGACGAAAATACACGGATGGAGACTGAAAATTTGTCTGCCAACAAAAATGTAAGTGCGTATTTTTTTTTAATAATTGAAAATACATTTTTCTAAAATGTTTTTTCTTATATTTTGTTCCATATTTAACCTTATATTTTCAAGTAAATATAAAAGTTAAGTAGATTATTTTACTATATAAAAATTGTTATTGTTGTAGTAGGATATGAAAGTCTTCAACAAATCCCTCTAAGCAAAAGTGAGGGTCTAGTTTTTTGTGCCGATTACTGTATGAACATTCTGAAAAATTTGTCGAGGAAGAAAAACATGGATTCTTTTAGAATTTAGAGTTTTACATAAATTTCATGTAAGCGATGACCGGAATTTCTTAGCTATTCTAGTGTTTTAAAGCAGCGTTCTAGGCACTTTTTTTTTTGGGGGGGGAGGGGTTAATATTAACTTTTTAAACATTATTGAGTGTGATTTTTTTTTAAATTTATAGAAGAAACTGATCCCCCAGTCCAAATTCTAAAACAATTTTTCCCGTTTTTTTTAATTTTTTCTGTAATTTTTTTTATAACGTTCAGTCATACATAATCACCTAAAAAGTAGAAACTCATTTAGCAAGCAATTATATTTTTACAATACTCGGAAACCTCGTCCATGGAAAACTCGTCCATGAAAAACTCGTCCATTTTTGCTAGGTTGGAAAACTGGTCCATTAATGAACAAATATCGATTGAAAACACATTTCATGGCCGTTCTTGCAGGAGATATTTTTTAAGAGAGAATTCACACCTCATAACAATATTTTTACTTGTTTTATGTTGTTTTAAAAAAGGATTTTCCAAGTGTTCGCTTTTTAAGTAGCTTGCAAAGTTTTCAGTGCTTTTACTTATTTTAAAGTGTTCATTCAGTTAAAAAACAAGTAGTGTCGCGCGTTATGTGAGAACAAGAAAAGAATGTCCTACATGAGAGGATCGCATCTTGGGAGTTTCGATAATAGCACAAAAATAGAAGGGTTTGTATTACATAGGTACGAAAAAGCTGGCAAAAACAAATATATAAATAAATGCTATCAAAGGCAGGAAAAGTTAATCTTCCACCAAACTGGACGAGTTTCCAGTGCTCTTATTCGATGCAAAATGCTTATTCGGTTCGAAAAACGAGTAATGTTGAACGCTGCTGGAGAACAAAAGAAGATGACCGTGATATCTTTGAAGAATCAATAATCACTTCAAAATAAGAAATAAAACAAAATGGTGGTAGAAACCCTCCCAATAAATGTTACTGTGACATTGGCTGACACATATTTGTCTTTTTCACATATACCGATAAACACTCTGTTTTTTGAACGGAACCAACATTTTACATTAAATAAAAACACCAAAAACTCATCCAGCTAGGTAGAAAAATAACTCGTTCTAGCTTTGATAACATTTATTTGCTATACATTTGCTCTTTAACAACTTTTTCGAATCTATGTGTATAGTAATACAAACTCAAGAAAAAGTCCATTAATGTCGTCCCGCTGTTACAAATTCGGAATAGCGGAATGTGAGCAAGTAAAGCAGAAATAGAAATCGAAAGAACCCGAAAAATGTTTTTGGGTGGGGGTTGTCTCTTTTTTTAACTGAATAAACACTTCGAAATAAGTTAAACCACTAAAAAAATATCCAGCTAGTTAAAAAATGAACACTTAGAAAAACTGATTTCATCTCGTATAAAAGAACAGTAAACAAGTAAAAATATTTAAAAACAAAATATTTGAGGGTGAGTGTAGTTTCTCCTAAAAGCAACATCCCCCTCAAGAACGGCCAGGACATTCGTTTTAAATGGATACCTATTCAATAATGGACCAGCTTTCCCACCTAGCAAAAATGGACGATCTTTTTATGGACGTGTTTTCCCAAATTTGTTATCTTTGGTCGTTAGTTAGCTTCTCAGTGAGACTGATTTAGACACAAAGTTAGTTTGTAATGTGCATACGCAATTTCTCCAAGAAGAGTAATTCTAAATTGAAATAAAAATAATAATTGCCTCTATCTAGAAGGCTTTCTTTTTCACTGACCGAAAACAGAAAAAGTACCAGGACAGGTACTACACTTGGAATTATTTATCTGCTAAAACTATAACATAGAACAAGGGCATCAACAGTGTGGGAAATTGGAGATCGTTGGTCATCCTGCATCTTACACTATTTATACTATTCTTAGAATCATTCCACTCACCACAATACCACACCTGCTCCCATTCAAAACAGTGTCAATATGTTGAATATATATATATATATATATATATATATATATATATATATATATATATATATATATATATATGTGTGTGTGTATAAGGAATGAAAAAATACCAGCGGTGGTTGACGTTATGTTTTGAGAAAAATAGAAAAAACCGAATGAAATTATTAAGAAAAAAGAATCAACGTTTCGTCCTTATTTCAGAGGACATCTTGAGGATAATTGAAATAAAAATGTTTATCCTTCCCGACATGGGTAGGATTCAAAAACTGTCTTTTTCGCACGATCTATGACTTTTTCTTTTCTTACATTTTTATTTCAATTATCCTGAAGATGTCCTCTGAAATAAGGACGAAACGTTGATTTTTTTTTAATAATTTCATTCGGTTTTTTCTATTTTTCTCAAAACATATATATATATATATATATATATATATATATATATATATATATATATATACGTATATATTCTCATATTATAGTATTATTGCACAATATATATATATTTAACATATTGACACCACTCCGAATAGAAGCAAATATGGTATTGCGGTGAGTGAAATGATTCTAGCTAAGAACAACACAAATAGTGTAAGATGGACGATGACCAAGGATCTCCACTTTATAATAATAACTACAAACATACTATTAGAGAACAATCAACACAGCATCCAGTAGCTATCCACTATAATTTACCTAATCACACAATAGACAATATAAGATACATCATCATAGCATTCAATTTTATTACATAACATGATAGAGGAAAATATGAAAAAGAAAAACTAATTCTAAAACTCAACACATACACTTCAGGCTTTAACAAAAACCTGGGACTACTCAATGACTACAAGTTCTGTAACAAAGATTTTCCATAAACATTTTTCTGAGGACTGAAATGCACGGTGGGATGGAATAAACCTTTTATTTTTCCTCTCTTGCAAACTCTTTCCGAAACCTTCACATTTTCCCTAAATTTGTTCCTTCTTTATATTCTCCTACACATTGGTCTATGTGTGTGTGCGTATTATGTACACATATATGTATGTATTTATGGAGTGTCTGTGTATATGTACATGGATGTGTATGTACACGTCTGTATGTGTATATGTATGTACATATATGTATATATATTTTTTCATATTATTATTTTGTATTCCTGCACGTCACCAATTGAAAACGAATAAAGAAAAGTTATAAGCTTTTATACTTTTCGTATTATTTTTATACATTTCCATTCATATATATATATATATATATATATATATATATATATATATGTATATATATATATATATTCAATTTAAGTTATTAAGTTAGATCCATGTCAAAAGAACCAATTAAAATTTCAAGTGTTTAGACCCAAAATTGGCGGAGGAGTTTGGTAGAGTTTGGTAGAGTACTCAAAGGTCAAATTGTTGAACTTTAACACCTTAACAGCCATTTTACAAAACCGATTACAAAGATTTTCCCAAATCTCAATACCCTGTATATCAAATTTCGAGTGTGTAGACTGAAAATTTATAGAGTTATTGTATAGAGAAATGTACACAGACAGACAGACAGACAGAAACTTTTACTTTTATAGATATATGGCTATATATATATATATATATATATATATATATATATATATATATATAGACAGTGCTGATGTCAATTGTTGGTTTGTCATACACTCGATTCTATAATAAATTATATAATAAAATGTTAGACAAAATAAATATAGTTATATATTAGTTTATTTGTCAATTGAATAAGGAGAAAACATCGTATAAAAAGTTAAAGAAGCTCTATATGGCATAAGGATGTCGAAACCTTGCGCTTCTAATCAGATCATATATTGAAATTTGACATTTACATTAGGGTAGAACTGAAAAGTAGGAAGGTAAATCAGATGAAAACCTAAATAGTAAATTATTAAAAAAATAGGTAGAAGGTAAGGCAGTTATTAACTAGAGGTAATAAAGGATAATAGGGAGCAAGAGGCTGAATAATATTTAGTGAATTCTATGAGTAGAATAAGAAAATGGGGGTTTAAAGCAAAATACTTTAAAGAATGGGGAAAAGAGTCAAAATAAGAAAAAACAACAAGGATCTTTGTTTATATTGAACTGACAAATAAACTTATATTTATTTAGAATCTCCTGGTATATATATATATATATATATATATATATATATATATATATATACAATATATATAAATATGTATATATGTATTAATATGTATATGTATATATATATATATATATATATAATATATACATATACATATTAATACATATATACATATTTATATATACTTATTTATTCATTAATACATATATACATATTTATATATATTTATATGCATATACATATTAATACATATATATATTTATATATATAACTATATGTGTTAATATGTATCAAAATAAACACATATAAATTATAATAGTAAAATATAAATAAACATGGCTCGATAACTCTAAATTCGTTTAGTGTCAATCACGTACATGCTTCTACATTTCTGATGATCGGGGAAATTGCAGTTGAATTTTAAAGCTCAGGGTATTTTATTACTCATTAACAGAATGAAAATGGCAAGTGTTTTTTTTATATAAAATATCGATAATTTTAACTTGGCATATTACATTGCTTTTTGATCAAAAGTGAATATCTAACATGTTAATTAGAGAGTTCTAATTATAGATTGTGAAAACTTTAGTAAATGCGTTTTTCTATGCGCTGATAAGATTGCACAATTGTGCAAAATTATAAGTAATGAATTAATATATACTTGTATGCCAACATTAGGCCGAAACAGGTGTACGTAAGTGTTTACCAATAAAAACCTAAGATTTTGAAAAGTGGTACCGTTAAAAAATATTTATGGCTTTATTATTACATTATTGTGCAATAATAAACCTATAATATGAGAAACTTGTGTTATTTATTTATATGTAACTACTATCCCAAGTAGTAAAAATTACATATAGACAGATATATATATATATATATATATATATATATATATATTTCTTTTTTGTTTTTTACACAATGATCACCATTTATCAAGGCCCGGAAGCCACTCAGGGATAATGGTTATTGCAAGTACATTACGTTAGTGTGGATATTTGCTGAAGTGTTTACTTAAGGGGGTGGTTCATTAGGAATTTGTTAACATTGGACTTGAAGACATCCAAGTTGTAGTCCGGAGGGAATCAGGCAAACGGAACAGAGTTCCACAGGCGTGCAGTTCTAAGAAAGAAGCTTTGTTCATGGAATCCGCGTTTTGATTTAGGCACAGATATAGAGTGGGGAAAATTTTTCACAGTGGATTCAGCTAGACGGGTGTTTTTCGTGAAAGATTGGCGAGGGGGGACCAGAGATTGGAGTCCAGACGAGCATCTGCCATGGAAATAACGATAAAACAAGGATAGGCCCGCAACGTCTCTTCTGTGGGAGAGAGGTTGCAGGGTAGAGAAAAGGGCATCCCCCACTAAACCACGAAGTCTATTTTGTACTCTGTCAAGGCAGGATAGGCTGTTTTTAGCAGCTCCTGCCCAGATATGGCAACAGTATTCCATCCTTGGATGTACTTGGCTTTTATATAGATAGAGAATTGCATCAGTAGTGAGATATCTTCTGGAGCGGTAGAAGGATCCTACCATCTTTCCAGCGACCTTGGCAACAGACTTAATGTACGTGTTCCATTTCAGATTAGGAGTAAAGGTCAAACCCAGAAGCTTGTCAAAACACGGGGCCTCACCCAGACGAGAGCCATCCATCACAATGATGCCAGCTGGGGATCAGAGCGTTGATGATGCAAGGATAAGAGTTTGGTTTTGGATGCATTAAAGGAAACCAGCCACATCTTCCCCCACTGAACCACGCGCTCGAGATCAGAGGAGAGAGAATCAGAGAGAACTTTGTCATTTACAGCCTTTGATGTGTTGCCATAGATGGTCGTGTCATCAGCATAGATGTCAACGAATGATTTAAGTATGTGTTTAGGGAGGTCATTGATGTAGATCAGGAAGAGAGTTGGGCCCAGGATTGACCCCTGAGGGACTCCAGCATTTATATTGCAGGCCTCCGATTTTTGTCCATCTACCACTACTCTTATGAGCCTATCGGAGAGAAATGATTTAATGATTGAGAAAACATTTCCAGTTATACCGTAGCTGGAAATCTTGTGAAGTAGACCCTTATGTCATACCTTGTCGAAGGCCTTTCATATGTCAAGAGCAATTGCCCTAGAAAGGAAGCCTTTGTCAAGAGATTCACTAATCCTGTGGGATATAACCGTCAGCACATCTGCGGTAGATCTTGCAGAGCCGAAACCATATTGTGTGTCACTAAGAAGGTTATTCCTGCTGAGGTAGTTGACTATTTCTCTATTTAATATGGATTCCAGCAACTTACTCATAACACACAGGAGACCTATTGGTCTGTACTGAGAGGGAGATGACTTATCACCTGAATTCTTAAATACAGGGAAAACTGATGAGGTCTTCCAGGGAGTCGGAAAGCACTTCTCCTTGAGATGTTAATTCTGCTCGTGCACTAAAGCTGCTTTCCTGTATTAGAGAATTGTAACATGAATTAAACAACCAATAGAAAATTATTTTTCTTAAGGAATAGATACCTTGATCATTGAAAAAATATCGGAACGTCTACAGCAGAAAGGGCATAACGTGTAATTATTGTGACTATTTATTAAATTTTTTTTATATAAACGACAATAAGCTGACCAAACATGCAACCTAATAACAGCTGTATATTTATAGTTTCAATACTGTAACAAATCTTTGTAAAATAATAACTAGACGCAATATAGAATAATAATAAGCACACTCTTTCACCTAAACGATCATTTTTATCATTTCTCATTCTCTGAATTTATGCATATAAATGAAATAAACAGACGCACAAGTAACAATCTATTAAAATTACTAATAATTCCTGCCACAAGGCGTCAAATTAGTGTCCCTTTCAATAAAAAGTCACTGGTGACCATTATGTCCATCTTGAAAAGTATTCGACTTTTATAAACTTTGTCAGTAATGTAAAAATGTCACGTTTTGTTTCTGTTTTCCAAAGCTAATTCTTCTTCTTCAAAAGTAAATGTCATATCTTTATCATCTCACATTCAACTAGACAACTGGTTGCAATCTTTGAAGCTGGTAAACCAAGGAAAGCGAGCATATGGACTACTTTAATTGATAGAAAACAAAAGAAGTCTTTAACTTGACACATTATGCCCACCCTACAAAGGGATGCAACAAAATAGAGAATACGAAAACAATTATACATGTGAGAATGAATATTTCTCGTACATTAAATATTTTCTGGTATCTGTTTTCGCATTGAGTAGCCTCCGTTCATGCCGAGTTCTTTATCGATTGAGCATAAATTTTATTCAGTTGATCTACGTTCCTGGGCAACGCCGTGACACATATAAGGCAATGCAATAAACAAATATCTAAAATTCTGCTTTAATAGTTTTATTAAGGCTAAAAGGAAGTAGTTAAATATATCTATTTAATAAAAAAAGAACATATTACAGAAAAAGTATGCATAGGAGAACCAGACCGGTTAACACAATAGCAGCAATTACAAAGTCTATAAAGCTAAGAAAATATGCTATTATTATTCACGTAAATGATGATAACAATACAACATTCACCTTCATAGGGAAAACAAGTAAAATATTGTGAAGAAAAATTTAAGCATCAATAATCAATAGCTAGAAAACTATACGACCAGTCTGGAGAAAGTATGTAACTCTGTTATATTTACGATTAAAAAAGAAAAATGTATATTTAAATTGTAAATTCAATGGAATTAATTCCTCAAACAAGAACAAGTTGTGTGCTTTTATTATGGAAAAATGTTGAAAGAACTAATTGAGAGTAAAATTCTAGACAAACATGTTGGAAAATAATGTAAAAATGTGGATGAGTTGTACAGTTAGTTAATTTTATATAAACATATAGTAAATATAAATCGTTAGTTCAAAAGAATAAACATCAACTACTAAAATTATATGCATATATAGTAAGTGCCAGTATGTGAGTGGGTGCATGTGAGATACATAGGTAGACAGAGGGACAAGTGTACACGCCAGGTTTAAAATAACGAAACAACATGTGTGCCTGTATTTGCAGTAATATTTATATGAAATTACGTCAGTAATGTACTTTTTCATATCAAAATTAGTATTACAATTTCTGATGACTAAACGAAATATCACAAATCGTTGTTTTATTTGGAACTAGCCTGGGTGCCCGGCGTTGCCCGGATGTTTGGAGGTGTGTGTTGAGCAAAACAAAAAATGGTAGTGGGCAGGCAGGCTTGAACCCGTACCACAAAGGAGAAGAACGTGAAAAAAAACTGACGTCTTTTGCTGTTGCGTTCATCGCCAAACCGTAAGTGGCGAAGTTTTAAATTAAGGCTAGTCAATCGAAAAGAGGGGATGACTTTTGAAAATATCGACACAAAAAAGCGATACCTACCTAAAGAAAAGTGCTCAGTGGAGGGTGAAGAAATTAATATTTTTAGCCAATTTTTCGATAATTGTCGCCGAAAGGGTCAAGCTTCAAAACAATACCGATCTTGTGAAAATATGTCGCCTCTGTCGAAAGGTTTAGGCATACATACATACATACATACATGATGATGATTGCAAGATCTTGTCAGACGAGTGCCACTCCCTCAGACATTTAAAATCCATGAGCCCAAATGCCTGAGAGAGTATCTATACAAAGATGATGTTACAGAGTCTTAGCTTTGTACGACAGCTAAGTCTCTCTCTCGGTTCAAAATGTTGAGATCCAGCAACAAGCAAGAGCAAGATAGCCAGCAACAAATTAAACTGCAGACTAGCTTAATGCGGGTACTGTTCTCCCGCTTTATGGTTTTTTAAATCAGAGATTTGCTTCTCCTAGAAAGGTTGCCTTAACCACGACCTACGGGAGCCCTCTCCACCCCAATACACATATACACACACACAAATATACACGGTGCTAGTTGGCCGTTGACCCAGAAAAGAGTTCATTCGCCCTTTGGAAGGTCTTGTTTTTAATCCTCTAGGGAGACTAGCCGCCCTCCTCACCAAACAAGTCTGGTGGGGAACCAGTTTAGTCGCCGGTGACCCGACCATGAGGCAGGTAGTACTGGTTTACATGGTACCAGTAGCATATGACATGACCTGACACAAACAAACATACATACATACATACATACATACATACACTTAAACAGACAGGTGGGATTCGTATTATAGATGAAATATTACTTTCCAATTTCAATAGTGACAATTACTTTTAATTTGTTTTTTCGATTTTCCTGAACGTTTTAAATGGGTTTAGCTAATACACCTGTTTTTACTTGTACTTTTTTGTGACTGGGAGTACAGCAGTTTTCATCTATATAAATTACACGTTTAGTGCATTAAAATGAACGGAAAATAAACTCTAAATGGTAAACAAACATAAAAGTGGATGTTTGTCTTAAAAGAGGAATCGCATATCTAACATACTTTAAAATTATGAATTGGAATCTTTGGCGTATCTAATTTCCAACACATAATCGGATATACGAAGAACGAGGCTTAATATCTATATTTACTATAGTAAACTTAACATATGGCATATGTATTTATACATGGACCAGAACATTTGTAATTACAAATAGTATCTGCACGTTATTCAAAGGATACACTTCGGAGCGACAACAGTTTCTCAGGTCTTATAAGAAGTATTGTAGAACTTGAATTTAAATTCCAGTTCCAGAAGTTTCCAATTGCAGAGTTCTATGTTCTCTTGACAAATGAGATCAGGTCAGTCTCTGTCATCTTACACACGGTGCATCTGTTGTCTCTAAAGCAAGGGAGAGCAATCTATCACGAGCTGAAATAATGGAGGCATGAAATCATATGTAGTTAAATGAAACGAACTAGACTTAGACTAGTTCCCCTCCCAAAATGCATTAACCCATCTACATAACCGAAACTAACACAAGTAAATTCGCGAATCAATGCATACAAAGTAACTTTATTTAGATTAAACAATATTTGCTCTTCAGTCACATATTTTAATCGTATATATAACAAACAAAAATATTATACACTGATTCTAAAAAAGGAAGTAATGCTAATGAGGGTGTTATTAGGAACAATGAAAATATATAACGAGAAGACAATTAAGGAAGATGGTTCAATTACAACAGATCAGAAACTACAATGCTCTCATCCTCCAAAATAAAAGGTAATTACGGAAAGGGTGGTAAACTCACTATATGATAAATGCTAAAATACTCCTCATCTGCCCCCCAAAATAAAATGCAATGCTTGTGAAGTTGCTATGATGATGGACTAACATATACAACACTGCTTTCTAGAGGAAGATGTATTGTTTGGGATGGTGCTATCATAAGAAATAAAAATACACTACCCCTAAAAGGGGATAAAACAAAATATTCCCTATGAGAAGATGCTCTCTTGGATCATAGTATAATAGAGACAGAACAGATGCAACTACACTATCCCCTATGAACTACGCATTGAAATACAGTAATAGTATTGTTTTTGGCTTTCTCCATTAGTAATAGTGTTGTATATTGAAGGAGACAGCTCTCGGTTTTTAGTTAGAAACGTAATTAAAGTAATTAAATAAAATTTTATAACGTAATTGAAGTAATTAAAGCCAGAGATAATTATCATTAAAAGAGAATGCTGGAATCGAACTCAGTATCAAACAATACATATTGTCATTTGGATACAATTCCAGGAATACAGTGGAATTATCCATTGAAGTTTGAAATAACTATAGAAACAAAGTTAGATTAAAGGAATAATGAAAAATCAAATTAAAGAATGTCCTTTGTGTCGCCAGGGCACGTGTTGGAAGCATATTAACGTGCAAGGCTTGCACAAGTTGGCTACGTTCTGACATTACAAAGAAATATTGATTCAGTATATATAGTTAAGGTAGGAGTCGAAAAGAATTGGCAATAGAGAGAAGACACAGAGCAGTCAGAGTTCAGTTCGAGTTGGAGAGAGAGTTAGCCTAAGCTCCTCCAGGAAGCAAGGAGGAAGAAGAAGAAGACAAAATGTAGCAATCTAACACGGTATCGGATTCTCATCATCCTCATCACCAGCTGGAAAATAAATGTCTTCATATTGTTATGTTAGCCGTTTGTCTTCGTTGTCATCAACCGCAAGGTAATGTGTTTTTGTCTTTATCATCTTATATAATGAACTTTAGATGAACCCCTTTCGAAAGTGTTGACTGTATCCCCCTCATCAATAATGAATCCACCCTCCGTGTTTAAAGAACTGTTGATTTCAACTCTCAACCTCATAAATGTGAAATCCTTAAGTAATCGGGTCGTCGTCGTCGCTGTATAACCCGTTATATCATAAACGTCTCGTCCCCTTCATGTACACTCCTATACAAAAATAGAAGTACTTGTATAGTTCAGTTTGAAATAGAGACATAGGAAATCTCCATTAATAAAATATATTATGTAAAATATATACATCAAATCGATTGCAGAAGTCGCTGGAAAAATAATTGTATCATTCCATTACACCAGAAAGTATCTGAACCGTTATGCAATATTTAACATAAATGAAAGGGAGATGCATCCCAAGATGAAGTACTGTTGTCATATTCGAGGAGGTACCGCTCCAAACACTCTTCGTTGACTATACAAAGGCCAAAACTGACTTTTTCTTACAATCCCTTATACACAGAAAACAAGTTGCTAGTTTATCTCTATTAAATTTCCCATAGAAGGTGAGGACTAAGCTATAGTATATTGCTTTTGTTTGTAAGATATTCATAGCGAGAAACCTTTCAGTACAACAGCTGCAAAAACTTTCCTTTAGTGTTTTCCTGGTAAAACTTCCACAAACAGAGTTTCTTCGAAATAGATTTCCGCATGTGAATCAAATTAGCACAAGACTGCTTCCCTAAAAGTTATAACATGGTCGTTTCTAAATATAAAGTGAACAGATTACTGTCAATAACTGTGCCCACAAGTATGGACTTAGTGTTTTCTAACCAACTTTTTCAATCGCTGCATAAGGTTCTTCATCTCTTCTATCTAATTATTCTCGATTGGCTTCTGACCTTAATAAATGCTGACACATCAGTAATTATTTAGGTGAGTTGTTTTCACATAAGATTATGTTTTACACATATTTTCTATCTCTAATAATTTTTGTTTTTCTAATGTTGAAGATAATTTGCAAAACCCGTCGTTCTTCTTCAAGGTAATTTTTGTTAATATTTATAATGATGATAATTAAGCCAATGAAAACAAACATTAGGAGAAACCTGTCAAAAAATTAAACTGTTAAAAACATTGGAAAATTGTGCAATTCAATTATCTTGTAGACTAAGAAATATTAAATTTACCGAAGAAATAAATTGATTTATCCTAAAGTATTGAAGAGAATCTTATTAAACATCGACTTTATTCTTCTTTCAAGAATTATATTTTCTCTATGTTGACAGACACTTTTGTATAAATGATTGGAATTGTTTTATTACAAAACTTTAAAAGAAAATTCTTCAGTTTCTTATTATCCATAAATTCGGTATAACAAGACATTTCCTTTCATAATAGGAAACTCGTCAAAGCAAGTGTTTTATTCGACTATTGGTAATATTTTTATAATACTCATAAGCATCTAAATATACAGGGTGTCACAATAAAATGTATACATTCTTAAAATAATCATAAAAATCAACATTTATTATAATAAAGAAAAAAAAACTATACATCAAAATACAGTGAATAAATATAAGAAAACAGTCAATTATCGAAAGTGTTTAATTTGGTGGCAATTGTGGTCCACACACAGCTAACAACGCACACTGATTAAATCCTAAAATTTTGGGACTCCATTCTTGCGAGTTGCTTGCCAAACAGATTTTTAGCCATTTGCTTTTGTGAGATTGATTAATGATCGTAGTCTCCCAGAGTGGTTCTTATGGACATCTATTAGCTATTCATTAAAGTGTTCCTTCTTACCCATACTTATCATACAAACAAATAATTGTGAGTCTTGTTGGGGCATCTACAACGTCTTTGCACTTCACTTATGTTTTTGGTCTTACAATAGTAATTTAGAATGTTTTTATTTCTCATAGTTTAGTCTTGTATTAGCCATTATCCAAACATAACAAAATTATTTATAATAAATGCTGAAGTTGTGTTACATACATTTTACTGCATGACACCATATATATATATATATATATATATATATATATATATATATATATATATATATATACAACGCAGTAACGATAAACCCCCAATTTGTTCCTAATACATATACCCCTTAATTTCAACACTATGTTAAAGAACATATGCAATATTATATATCATACTATATATAACAAGCTTCCCCTTATTTAGAACTCAATAAAACTTCTCCCAACATTCTATAATTCCTCTTAATCTTTTTCGCCCCTAATGAACACTACGCTAGACGCTGCACCTTCCCATGCTACCTAGCATCTTCTCTACTCTTCTGATGAAAAGCATAAGGTTTCGAAATGCCCTGGCATAAAGAGCCCCTTCTATCCCCCAAATGTTGCTTGTATTCTATTATTCAATAAATGATCCATTCTATATCTACCAATATATAGTTTTGTGACTTCATTTCATACTCTTGTTGTCCTATTGTATAAGCTCCAATAATAATTGTTGAGCTTGGCATTATCCGGATAAGTCTCCTCTTGTGGAATTGAACTCTCTTTTTTCCTCTTACACATTAAGCTATATATATATATATATATATATATATATATATATATATATATATATATATATAGTCATCCACATACAGTACTGTTTCGCTGTTTCACAGCTCATCAGTGCGGCTAGACAGGCAACTACCTCAAGCAAGGATTGAAACCCGACCGTTTGTACGGCAGTCAAGGCTCCTAACCATTACGCTATTGGCGGCTGCTTGAACGAGTAGTGAGTTTAACGATGTTTTGATTATATATATAATGAAATGAGCATATATAAAAACTGTAAATCGCAAATTTACACGTGAAGATTTATTTTTTCGACAGAAATAGAGAAATATCCTTATTCTGCGGAGGTATTTTGTAGAACAATTTACCTTTATATGTACATTTCCGATTTACAGTTTTTATTTATTCTTATGGTATACAGTTCTACTTCGTACTATTGTATCGAGCATTTTTATTTGGTTGTGATAAATATAAGCATTAATACTTATATTAGACTCAAGCTTACATGTACATTTGCCTAGTAAGCTTCTCCTATTAATTACTAGATTCATACACACACACAAACACCCCCGCACCCCATATATATATATATATATATATATATATATATATATATATATATATATATACACACAGAATGGACGTTCCAAAAGTAATGCCTCCTATTTTTTTATTCATCGTGAATGGATTACAGAGGATTGCAAATTGTTATAATAACTGAACTTATGCATTTATGACCTAAAATTTTCATCTATCTGTTGCAGATATTGACGGTGTAATACTCAAATAAAACAATCCCTGTCATTGTCATGCATCGAAGGTAGAGATGCATCAGTGAATGACTTGCAGAAATGCATTGATAAAAACGGTGACTATGTAGAAAAATAACTTCTGGAGCACGTTAAGTCGTCTGTTTTAATGATATCACACCCGTTTTCGTAGATCTTCAATTTTGGAGCTAAGAAAAAAGGCTTTACTTTTGGACCGATCCTCACATGACAAATTTATCGCTAGCAAAAGAGATTTGAGGATAATGGTCACAATGTCGAAAAATAAAATTCGGGGCACAGTCTTTACAACTCCTCAACTTTTAAATATGGGGGGTATTTCTTTTGGAACCACTTTTGCATATATATATATATATATATATATATATATATATTTATATATACACACACACATATATATATGTATATATATATATATATGTGTGTGTGTGTGTGTGTCTGTGTACATTTCCCTACGCAATAACTTTGTCAATTTTTAGTCTACAGATTCTAAATTTGATATATATGGGGTACTGAGATTTGGGAAAATCTATGTAATCGGTTTTCGCCCAGAAATGTGGCTGTTAAGGGGTCAAAGTTCAACGAGTTGACCTTTGAGAAATTTACCAAACTCAAAATATAAAGTTTAGCATGGATCCAAATACCTTATATATTAAGTTTCATGTCTTTAGGCCAAAAACTCTTGGAGGAGTTTGGTAGGCAACATTTTTTAAACAAAAATATATACGTATACATTAATATATATGGAAACAATTTTGTGTTTACTATACACCCTTTTCGCAAATATGATGCAAGTATGAATCATGTAGAATATCACGTTATAGTTAACTAAAGATGATCATCCCATAAGAAAACCGAAGAAACTAATAGGGAATTAATTAAAATGAATGTTTAAAAGAATATGCAAATTAGCTCTGCTAGTAAATGCAATTCCACGCCTCATACATAACAAAATTGTATTTTCTTTTTAAATAAACAGAGAACGGGATTTTAATTTCAATATCAATACACACGCTTGAAAAACGAATGTATAGGAGTATAGAAGATATGTAGATAGATAGATAGATTAAACAAAAATATATACGTATACATATGGAAACAATTTTGTGTTTCCTGTAAATATTTTACGCAAATTTTATGCAAGTATAAATCATGTAGAATATCTGAACGAATATAATTACACGTAGCTAGATCTTTTGCTAGTGAATGCAATTCCACAAGCCATATATATAAGAAACTTGCCTTTTTCTGGTGTTCTTGGCCTTCGGGCCGGGATCAAAGTGTAGTATCTACTCTGCAGATGCTGCACTTAGGGTAATTTGTCCCAGTCAATGGAGGGGAAACCCTCTATACTGGGACAATTACTATTTTTGGACCCAACAAGAGTGCCCCCTTTTTTTTTCGGGGAGCTGGTTTACCCCCACTTTAAAAACGACCTCGTGTCATATTTTGCTTGGGTGGGAAAGCAAATAAATACTAATAGAAAAGAGGGGGTTTAATATGAATATCAATACGCACAAAAGAAAAACGAATTTATAGGAGTATAGGTAGATATAATAGATTATGATGTAAGTAAGAATTTATGCAATCATTTTTGTGTATGGTTTTCGATGAACCTTTAAGAATAGATTATTGTTGGATTTAATAGAAAATATATTGAGCGAATGTTCTGTTTTATATATGAAATTCATGGATGGTTCGACTGTGTCTAATGTGTTTTTAATAATATCTATGTGCATGTTTTTAGGAAGAAAAGTAAATTGTCGTCAATATATCGGAGGTATTCTGTGTTTGGGGGAAATTAAAACTTTAAGAGGTCAGATTCTAAGAATTATTAAAATAGGCAAGTTAGTACTCAACAAAGAAATTTACCCATAGGGAAAATGGGAGTTTGTTTGTAAAAATTATTATTATTTTGAAAATAGGTCATAAGAAATAATTTTTATATAAATGCTGTGAGAAAACGATAAGTTAATATTGATTTTTTAGGTGTGCGTGGAGTAAATTTTTACATGTTTTGATGGGTACATTTCATACAATGATGTTTTATCTAAGCTGTGTATAACGTTGTTTTGTTAATTAATTGTTTTATTTTATTGAGAAAATCTCCAGAGTTATTTATTTAGGAAGTGCTAGTTAGTGCGACCAGAATGTTAGATAGTGCTCGTATGTGGCGCTACTAATGCCGAATATTGTGGCGCGCATAGGGATGTCTTATTTGTGAGTTTACGGGAGGACATATAATGTGGGAATATTGAAGTCGTACTAATATATATATATATATATATATATATATATATATATATATATATATATATATATATATACCTGCAGGTCACCCGGTTCTGCCTGGTCGTAAAATACGCATAAATATTTTATTTGAATTACTGCAGATTCTTATTATAAACAGAGATACTGAAAGTATTATATGTAACTATAGAGGCCTTTAAAAATAAAATACGGAAAGAAAATGAGATATGTGCATTCGAGTATTACATTTTCTTAAAAGTTTACTTTTTGTAAGTAAAAATATACTCTACCTGAGATCGAAACAAAACCCTAAAGAGACTGAGTAAAGTACGATAACCATAAGTCCAGCTTGACAGAATCTTTAAAAAGTGTTTTCAAACATATTTATTCTTAACATAAGTAATAAGTGGTCATGTCCATATTATGTACTCTAAAACTCCTTAATATAGTATAAAGTAACTGAAATTTTAGGAATAATTATTAATTTATGTTGAATAAGTCATTTTAAATTAAAAAGAAATGAAAGCACTTGATCTTTACGAATTATCATTGCCCAACATTGACATTCGCTGCCCAATAATGCTGGACCGTTGAAAACTTAATACTTCCCACGTTTATATGAAACTGAAGTAAACTACATACAGCTCACATTATCTCGTTTTGAGTCGCATATGTTTTCCAAAACATACAATAATACGTTAATTAGTTAAAGAATGAATTATATGGGTAGAAATATAAAAAATACTAGCAGGACTAAAGCCAGAAATGGATAGAAATACAAAAAAATACTCATCATTATTATCTTTCGGTATCAGCCGAGATTGAACTCATTACAACTGTCCAGTATTCTCTATCTGTCACAGCACTCAAAAATCTTCCTTGGAGATAAATGTATCTCGTTGCATCCTATCTGGAAAAGTTAACTTTCATGATCGATTGTGAGATGATGAGTGCCTCCACAGTAGAAATGATGAAACAAACCGAGGTTGATATTCTAGGTAAGTTTCCATATATCATATCTAAAGTTGGGTGGTTCCGCTCTGAGAGATTGAGTACTCTTATCAAAAGACGTGTGTAACATCTATCCAAACGACGCTGTTGTTTTGCTGAAATAGTCAAAGTTTCAGATCTATAGAGTAAGATTGGTTCAATAAGTACGCTGAAAATTTGGATTTTGAATTTGCGAGCAAGACGGCATTTCCAGATCTTATCCATTTGGTTACACGCAGTCCAAGCCATGCCCTTTCTAATATTAAATTATTTTTTCTGGTGTGTGATCCTAGATATTTGTAGTCTTCAGCACAGTTGAGTATGTCATTTGTGACGACTTTGATTTTGTGGTTGTTGCGAATGTTTATTGGCATGCACTCAGTCTTGGTAGCATTCAGATAAAACCATGTACAGTTTGCTGCTGATTCAAGAGGAGATGAGAATGCCTGGGCGGTAATGAGGTTGTAAGACAATAGTACAATGTCATCAGCAAAATCAGCATCATAGATGTAAAGTTCAGGATTACGTGAACTTCTCGATTGATACATCACTCCATTGTTATTGGTTGTATCCACATAGATACGCATGATGTAGTCTATTACAATGAGGAAAAAGAAAAGTGCAAGTGTATCACCTTTTTTTAAATTACATTTTCACCCCAAAACAAGGCACATTGCAACTTTGGTGTAGGGGGCTACTATCAGGGGCAACAACTACTGGGGTACTATGTTGGGATTTGGGCAGCAAGATGTCAGTTCACGTTACACTTGAACTTCTGCACGTCAGTACAGTTGGGGAAGCAGGGACCTGGAATGGAATTCCAGAGTCTAGCGGTTCTGGGGAAGAAACTACTGGAGTTGAAAGATCTTTTACATCTAGGGATCTCTACTGTGTGGGAGTGGGATTTAGCTGCCTGTCGGGTTTGTCGAGGGTGTCTACGTCGTGGGGGCACAAGTGTCTGCAGTTCGCCAGAGAATTCACCATTAAAATACCCGTAGAACGCAGAGGGATGCAACCTTTCGTTGAGATGACAGAGGCTGAAGCCTAGATGACAGTTCAGGGCCTATCAGATTGACGACTCTTTTTTGAACCTTGTCTAGGAGCGAAAGACTAGTAGCAGATGCACCAGCCCAAATGTGACAGCAATACTCCATACACGGGCGAATGGTGGCCTTATAGAGGTACAGGATACTTTCGGGTGTTAGTAGTTTTCTAGAACGGTAGGGAGAGCCTACCTTCTTCGCAGCGGCCCTGGCAATGCTTTCAATGTAATTGTTCCAACTCATGTTTCATGTGAACGTTGGGCCAAGCAGTTTGAAAGATGTAATCTCAGATAAAGAGTCACTGGCCATTGCTATTGGTGACAGAGAAGGTTTCTTGTAATTATTGAAGGAAACCAGTTTAGTCTTGGCAGCATTGAATGTGACCATCCATTTTTGTTCCCATTCCACTACAGATTGGAGGTCATCCTCTAGTGTTTGGCCATTTCTTTAGATATGTGTTCATTTGTTTTCCTGTCATGCCTGCTATAGAGTGTGGTGTCATCAGCATATATACCACTCTCAGAAGCAATTTTGTCGGGAAGGTCATTTATGAATATCAGGAACAATAGAGGTCCAAGGATAGACCCTTGAGGCACTCCCGCATTTATATTATATTGTTTAGATGTACGACCGTCGAGGAAAACCTGGATTTTTCTCTTATCTAAGAAGGATTTAATTATGTTAAGTATTCTACCAGTGATACCGTATGATCTAATTTTCCTGAGGAGACCCTCATGCTATATCCTGTCAAAAGCCTTAAGTATATATAGAGCTACCACTTTGCCCTCCCCCGCTTTGTCCAGTGAATGGTATATACGTTCAGAGATTACAGTGAGGATGTCTGCTGTGGAACGGGCTTGTCTAAATCCATATTGTTTGCCAGTCAGAGGTTTAGCATCTGTAAGGTGACGGACTAGAACATGGTTAATTATGGCCTCTAATATTTTGGCGAAAAGTAGGAGGAGCCTAATGGGGTGATAATTTGATAGGTCAGTTCTTTCGCCAGAATTCTTGAATACTGGTATCACAAAAGCAGTTTTTTAACAGCCCGGAAAGCAAGATTCATTAAGGCATTAGTTGTAAAATTTGGAGAGAACTTCTCAGCACTTCTTAATAGCACAGCTGGGATGAGATCGATTCCACATGCTTTTGAAGTGTCAAGGTTTTTTATGATAGCATGCACCTGAGCAGTGGTGATTATCAGGTCGTCTACCGTGGCGTCTGTCCGCAAAGGAAAGTCAGGGAGGGGGTGGTTGGAAGGATCCAGTGTGGAGTTTGAGGCAAACCGACTGGCAAACATATTAGCCTTGTCGGTTGCTGAGCAAATAGCTTCGTGATTGTTGGTTAGTGGGGGAATTGTTGATTGCCCATTATTTACTACACTTTTTTAGATTTTCCAGAAGTCACGAGTTCCTAATTTTTGTGCTTCGATGCGTTTTTAGTGGTTTCAGTAAATTCTCTCTTCGCTATCGCTATTTCTTTCTTAACATTACTTCTAGGTTCTATATACTTCTGTCTGTTTGAACTGGACTTATGTCGGTAAATCCACGGTATGCATGCTGTCTTTGAGCAATGGCAGTTGCGTAAGTAGAAGTAAACCATTGGGGAGAGTGGGGCTTGCTATAAAATTTTTGCATGGGAACATGTGCTTCAATTGCTGTTTTGAACCATTCAGCGGTCTCATTCAGCAGGAAGAGAAAAATATTTCCCCATGGAGCATCTTTGATAAGATCTCTGATTGCTTCTCAGTCAGCCTTGTTATAATATCTCGTTGTTTCGAGCCCCGGCTCCTCAGTTTTTGGTCTAGAGTTTAGGGCGATTTCGACCATTATTACTGCATGATCAGCGTTCCCGATTGAGCTATAAGCATTTTTTATACAATCATCGGGAACTGTGGTCAGAAACAGATCTAGAAGTGATGCGTGTTGTTCGTGCTGGTGAGGGGAACGGGTTGGAAGGAGTGAGATAGAACGAAGCTATGTGTTGTGATGCCCACTGCATCTGTGTAAGTAGAGAATCCAAACCAGTTTTTGTGGTGGGCATTAAAGTCACCAAATAGATGTACTTGTGCGCTTGTGTCGAGGGGGAGTGCTGTGTCTATGCTGTAAGAGATTTTGTTTATTATGGTGCAATCTTGGGTCGAGGGAGATCGGTAGATAAAATAAAATGTCGTATGTTTAGTCTTAAGCACATAAAGGCTTAATCGTCCGATTCTACGTTTGTTTCTCTAGCCAAATGGAGGGTGTTACGAATGTAGACTCCAAGTCCGTGCATATATCTGTCAGAGTCCTTACGACAGAGTGGGAGATAGCCAGGCATGTTAAGGTAGTTAGAGGGGATGGAGGAGTGTAGGTTAGTCTAACTTAGTGCTAAGATGTCCAGGGTATTTGTTATGAGAAATGCTTCAACATCAGCTAAATTACTTCTAAGCCCACGGATGTTCGTGAATGCAAACCTCAAGGGAGGAGGCAAGTTGGATTTGTTTGGGCAATATCAGCCAGATTGTCGAAAAAGAATACCAGCCAGAATGTTGAAAGAACATTGGCCTATATGTTTGTATTGCTTCAATGATTTCTACTACAGTTTTAGTGTTGCATTATGAAGAGATATACTTAAATATTTGAAGAAATGTGATACTATATATATATATATGTAATTATAAAACTCAAATGACCTTGTAACGGGTGTTGTAACCCAACATCCGGTTTACGACTTCCGGTTGCGCATGCGTACATAAGCAAATAATCAACGCGACAATAAAACATATTACTTCACTATGTACGTTTTTAGCGTCGCAATTATTATTTTTTAGCGTTTAAATTATCCAAATAAACAATTGTTAATACGTTCTGCATTATTTTTTTTTACATCGTTCATTTTCGTATTACGTTTAAGTTATTTTAACACAATTTTCTTACAAATACATCTACTTTAACCCTTTGACAACCATATGAGCATTTTACAACGGCGATTTACCCACCGCATTCATTTTTTAAAAAATGTATTCTCCATTTTTAATACACCTTTCTTAAAAAATATTCATACATTTTCTACTACACTACCAATATAAGTAAATAACCCCCCAAAAATGTTGTTTTTAATTTACGTTACAAACAAATAATCAACGCGACAATAAAACGTATTGTTTTACTATGTACGTTTTAAGTATTATGGTATCTGGTCAGTGCACATTTACCTATACGCTGCAAACCACTTATAATTGAATGGCTGTAAGTTTTTTTTCCAAAATAAACAATTATAAACAGAACGACTTCTAGAAATCTATCTATATTCTTTTTTCATTTTAATATCCTTTCATAGAAATGTTTCTGTTATGTCACAAAAAAACTATTTTCTTTATGTCACAAGTGTCACGCTCATACATTAATTCCATAGCTAATATAACATACAGACCGAACGGGTCACCAGTAGTCTAGTATATCTATCTACGTATGTATAAAAGTGAACATGTCTGTGTGCTTGTGTGTCTGTGTACATTTCCCTAAGCAATAACTTTGACAATTTTTAGTCTACAAACTTGAAATTTGATATAGAGGGTACGGAGATTTGGAAAAATTTATATGATTGGTTTTCAGCAAGAAATTTGGCTGTTAAAGGGTCAAAGTTCAACAATTTGACCTTTGAGAACTCTATTAAACTCCTCCGACAATTTTGGGTCTAGACACTTGAAATTTTATATATAGGCTCCTTGGACATGGATCTAACTTAATAACTTGATTTGAGTTCAAAACAATAAATGTTAAGGGGTCATAATAGGGGTCAAATTTGAAAAAAATGACCGCTTTTTTTTTGCTCAACATTAACCTCCCAACACCCGGGCAACGCCGGGCTGTAATGCTAGTATATCTATCAAAGTGAACGTGTCTGTGTGTCTGTCTATGTGTGTGTACATTTCTCTATGAAATAACTCTATCAATTTACAAGACTCGAAATTTGATATACAGGGTACTGAGATTTGGAAAAATCGATGTCATTGGTTTTCGGCCAGAAATTTGGCTGTTAAAGGGTCAAAGTTCAACGATTTGACCTCTGAGAACTCTATCAAACTCCTCCGACAATTTTGGGTCTAGACACTTGAAATTTTAGGTATAGGTTCCTTAGACATGGATTTAACTAAATAAGTATATTTGAGCCCAAAACAATAAATGTTAAGGGGTCATAATAGGGGTCAAATTAAAAAAAAAATTACTATTTTTTTGCTCAGCATACACCTCCAAACACCCGAGCAACGCCGGGCACCCATGCTAGTATATCTATAAAAGTGATTGTGTCTGTGTGTGTGCGTGTGTCTGTCTGTTTGTGTGTCTGTGTACATTTACCTATGCAATAATTCTGTCAATTTTTAGTCTACAGACTCGAAATTTAATATACAGGGTACTGAGATTTGGAAAAATTGATGCAATCGGGTTTCGTCCAGAAATTTGGCTGTTAAAGGGTCAAAGTTCAACGATTTGACCTTTGAGAATTCTACCAAACTCCTCCGATAATTTTAGGTCTAAACACTTGAAATTTTATATATAGGCTCCTTGGACATGGATCTACATTAATAACTGCATTTGAGCCCAAAACAATAAATATTAATGGGTCATAATAGGGGTCAAAGTTTAAAAAATTGACCGTTTCTTTTTCTTTTTTTTTTTGCTCAGCATACACCTTGAAACAACCGGGTAACGCCGGATACCCATGCTAGTATATATATATATATATATATATATATATATATATATATATATATATATATATATAGTTATACCACCGTTCTTAGCAATTTTATAAGTTACAAATCTCAGCGACTATTTATCAGAATTTTCGTAATGAAAGCTCGTTAGAAAGGTAACTACCTGAATTGTGTCGTAAGCAATGTGACCTTAGGGCAGGTCGGTTTGGCAACTCCGGCGAGGCAATGGTGATGACAGTTGGGGGTTTGTCATAGTAAAGACCTACACAAAATATTTTTCTCAAAATCCTTATTTTTGCTTGAGGAAATGACTTTGAAAGTTGAAAAATTGAAGCGATTATAAGTTTTTCGGTGAATAGTCATGAACGTCCCGTCATCAAAACAATCCGTACTGTTAAGAAAATGGAATCATTATTTAGAATATGTTTTAAACTACATTTTTAAATAAAATGAGTGAGGATAATGAATTAATAAAATAAATATTAAGAGTAAAGGCAAAATTGTGTTTTTTAAATAATAACGACCAAAGTTCGCTTTTTCATTTCATGAACTTTTTTTTGGGTGGAAACATTTTAGATTTCACCGTCGCAAAACACGCTCGTTATTGATATTGAAAATCAACGCTTATTTATTATTTAATTTGAAAACATTACGATTTAGGCTTAATTATTTCGAAAGGAAAAACGAAAAAGACTTGTTTAAAATATAATATTATATTTCAAGTGTCTGCAGTGAATTTTAACATACTTGTTTTATCTTTTTTAATTTGTTTTTTCTATTTAGGTTGGTACAAAAATAATGGCATTTTTTGACGTTTAAATGAACATCAAAAACATTATTTTTGCACCAACCTAATATTTCACATCAAATTCTATTTTAAATTTTTTATTAAAATATGATACTACTCCAGGTTTATATTAAAAAATAGTCAATACAATTTTATTGTACACATTCTTTACGAAACATAACCACGTAAATTTTAAAGTTTTTCTACTTAATAAAAATTACTTAGCAAAAAATTAGTGTCACATTTTAATTTCTTTTATTTTTAGGGAGTAATTGTTTTTAAACATTGATTTTCTTCTAAAATTATAGTTTTAAAATCAGATAACCAACAAAGATTAATACGAGTAAATAAGGAAACTCCTTTAAAGGTTTTTCGTTATTTGTGCATCTATGTTATTGTGCTAAAATGACTTTGTTATTTGGAAAGCCATTCTTAATATGGGAAGGAGGTTGTATTGTAACTATTCTGTACTTTCACCTAAAGATTTCATAAAAATTAAATTTAATTTGAAAATACTATTAAAGTAGCATAGTAACATAGATTCACAAACACTGTTTTTTTCAATCTCTAAACCCTAAACATTCGTTTAAAATGGCTCAGCTACAGCAAGAATGAATCTCTTTATGGATAAATTCATTTTATCGAACGAGGAGCTAAAATCTGCTAAAGCTGTCTATACTAAACACTACTATGCTTCTGATTTGGTTTACTCCTCTCTCTTCAATACATTTAATTCAACTCTACAAAGCTTTTCATTATTTCTTATAACCAGCACTTATTTTTTACGTATGAAACTGGAGGATAACCTAAGACAGTTTCCTTCAGTTATAATCCATTTAACTATTTTACTTTTCAGATTAGAATGTCAGTAAAAGCACGGCGTTCAGTTTTAACCCGTGGTTCACAAAATTTGCTAGTCCCCTTGTCATTTGGATGAAACAGCACCCTCAAATTCACGACAAGTTATCCAATTTAGTTATTTCCTCGAAGATAGTCATACCCACTTAAAAAAATTGTGAGGTTCCTAAGTTAATTACCAAGGAAATAATTAGTATTCAGCAAGCAGTCAATCCACAATTGCCCTTGTTAAGGGAACGTCATATAGAACAAAACGTCAATATATTTTGCTATAAGAGAGCCAAACAGATTGACAGGAAACCTCTCGCAGCAACCAAAGTGAAAAGAATAAAGTAACTGCCAGACAGACTGTTTGATATATTTTCTTGTAGCTGTAAACTTTCTGTCTTGAGATGTGATGACTTTGCAGTAAAGTGCAAGACTGAAAATTGTCAAACAAGGCACATAATCTGCACTTGTCCTTCTAACAAGGAGGTAAAATTAATTCTACAGATTCACCTGCAATTATGTTCCTTATTTTGTGGAAAAAAATAATATATTGGTATTTGTTATGTAATCTGGCTCTATTATTAAACAGGCAAATTTCCAATTTTCAGGTTCAACGAGAAGAACTGCCATTTAGAGCAATTTTTAAATTAATTGATGGAACAACAAAAAGCCTAACAACATTTACTGGTCCCTTGTGGTAACTTTGTATCAATAATTATCAAGATTTGCCTCAAGTAGAATTCTAAAAAATTAGTGTCCCTCCCGATCATCATTATCTGACAGCAGAAGAAAAAAATAATTTAAGTGTGAAGAACAGAGGCTACTTTTTGAGTATGCCGTTGGCATTTCTTGTGGAGAAGTTAACGTAGAAAATTGAGCCCTTGAATCAAGGAAGATAGCTAACATAAGCCACAAGATTAATGTGTTTATGGACTAGAGTTGTCTATCCTCAAACACTATGATAAAGTAAACATTTTGGTCAAATTTATCATCCAAGTGTATGCAGTTAGTTGGTTTGAGATCAAAACTGACAATATTTTTTTTAACCAACAACAGTATATTTAAATATGATTCCGAGAACAAAACAGTTAACTGAAATCCAAATTACTGTTTTAAACAGTTCAAAATATAGTGCTTTTGCACTACTTCCGGAAAATATAATATCGATGATAAACTCAGATGAATTTGATGTGAGAGAAGAGGGCATTCAAACGATTTTGTCCATCAGGTAAATAAATATTTATCCATTAACTTTTATTAGTTTTCTTAATTTACCCAAACAATAGTTAGTTGTATTCATATTACATCGCAAAAATATAAAATAATTTTTGAGTTGTTTTTTCCAGAAATATTGAAGAACTCCAAAACAACAACAAAAAAAAAAAATTAAAAAGATTGCTGCTATCAATTTTGCAGCCACACACTGGTCAAATTTGATTGATTTTCTCAAAGAGTTGTATATGGACAGGAAGCAAAACATAGACACATTATTACAAAGTCATCGTGCCAGCAAATTAGACCTTCATTTTTCTCCAAAGGAAATTATACAGAACAATTTAGTTCTATTATAAGTTTATATAATTGCCTCTAATAAAAATTAAAACACATGGTTCTGTACCTTGTATCAAGTTGTTATATTGTGTAATACATCTCCACATATCTTTTTGAATTGTGAAATTTAAAAGACTTATTTGCTAATTAGCTTTTTATTTTACAATTTTTGTTTAATCAATGCAGTAAAAGTTGAGATATTTTGCTAGTTGTGATTCATAATCAAAATTATAATTTATGTATTTATTTTTCTTTCAATGTATTTCATATAAATATATCAATTTTGAATATTTTATAAAAAATAGTGAAATTTCCAAGTCAGTGTTGTGAAAAATGCTATTAAAATTAAGGATTTTTCAGCATTTTCTACACGATTTTTAAAATTAAATGCTCAATTTTCTGTTCAAGATAGGAATCTAATTTTTGGTATATGTTCTTATCACATCAAATCCCAACTATCATCACCAATGCCATGTTGATTTTTTGAAAAAAGTTGCAAATCGACCTGCCCTAATGTGACATTTGTCCTTAACGTCGAACATTTGGGAGATTATCCATTACCCAGAGCCTATTTTTGGCACTTTTTACAGTTATAAAATGTTTCGATAAAGGTGCAGTATATTTCCACCCTCAAAATATTTTTTTTTAAATTACAACACAATTATAGGTTTTCGAAGGTGATCAAAAGGAGAATACCGTAACAATAAAAGACACCCCTCAGAACAACTGGCTATAAAGTGGGTGTTCATTTTACGTTATATTAATAGAGAAAAGTGATCCCAACTGTTTAAAATTATAATTTCTTTATATCTTGGGAACTACTCATTTCGTAGAATTTTTGAACGTTATTTTCGTTCTCAGCACCCACAAAAACCTATAATAATTTTTTAAAGATTCTTTTGCAGGTGAAAAAGTACTGCACATTTTTTAATGTTTCAGTCATTTGTTTTCCTAGTATTGCATATGAATTAAAAAAAAAATCTGATATTTCCCCCAAACCTCTGACCTTGATGAGGGAGAGGTTACACACACACACACACACACACACACACACACACACACACACACACACACACACACACACACACACACACACACACACACACACACCTCTCTCTCTATCTCTCTCTCTCTCTCTCGCTCTCTCTCTCTCTCTCTCTCTCTCTCTCTATATATATATATATATATTAGGCGCACCGTCATCTGCTGTATTACCACAACCATCATTATTCATTCGACTTTAATCTCAAGGGCTATGACAAGAGAATATCATCATTGTTTTAACACTTGAGTATATATCTGACAAAGTTAATCAATCGAGAACCACATCAGTCTATCTAAAACCATATAAGATATTAACTGATATATACTCGAGAGACACAATAATAAAAATAAATATTCTCTTCTCATAGCCCTATTAATCCCATTCAAAAATTCATAAACTCCGGCATATCTCTTAAAACAGTTTGCTCCCATGACTAAGATAATCTCTTTTACCATTTTTTATTATATCATTTCATAAATATTTACGTGTAGATAGAAAAAATAGTGTTATTGTTTTGCTAATAAATTTATAAAGTAGTGTTTACAAACACACGTTTATAAAGTAGATGTTGCGTAAGACTTTGTGTAAATTCTCATGGATATATTAGAAGTACTAGTGTGTGGTTGCATCAACATGGACTAATATAAATGAGAGAAATAAATAGATAAATAAAAGTAAAACCGGTGATGTGTCCAGTTAATTATTAATTATGGTTTCTTTATACAGTTAAAATAATTTGAAACCATAATTAAAACAAATAAGGTATATTTTAGCATGCACTTTCTTATTAAAGTATATAGGAAGAAGTTTATGGAAAAAACGCTGATAAGCGCAAATTAAATGTAATAATTTATACATGAGTAAAGTGTATATTTAATCTCTCTATATATGTAAAACTCAGATCAGCTTGCGTGATCGCTAAAACCGTACATTTAGGTTTCAATTTTCGCTTTCAAAAATTTTACGCATTTGTAGATTTCTAGCGTCTTTACATACTCGTTCCAAAGCAAATAAAAAGAAAACCGTACATGTTATTTTCTTTATTTTTACGTCAGCATTTTTACAAATCGTTCTTTTTCGTATTTCATGTCTTTTACTTTCATTTCTACATTTTATTTTTAAAGGATCTTAACATAAACAAAACGAATGTACAAAAATAAATAAAATTAAAGATAATTAAGAAGAACTTTCCGGTTTCAAAAATTCGTCTGATTAAAAAAGAAAATAATCATCCATTAATACCAATATTATTTTTGTAAATCATAAGCTAAAAAATTTGACATTTTTCTAACGTCTATATTTTTTCTTTTTTATTCCTGTCACTAATGTTTTTGTTAATTTCAGTTGAAGATTGACTGCTATTCGTTTGTATGTTTGTAATTTAAGACATCATTTAACATTATTTTTTCACTGTCAGCAATTGCTTTTTCATTTTCTAAATAAGCACACTTATTCTAATTCTCTCCACCTTATTTTAAGTTCACCGTTTACAATCTTAAAATTACGAGATAGTCACAGATCTAGCGACGCGAGATCGAAATAAATGTAAAATTTGATTAAAAAAAAGTTTTTAGCTTCCCAAATTGTTTAACACTATTATTTTATTTGAATTTTCATTGTGTTTTAACTTATTTTAAAGTATTTTCCTTACAAATAAATGCGGATTCATATTGTCGACTTAAAAGGACTGATTTTAACATAAATATACAACATATACCTAGAACTATATTTAAAACCTATTATTATAATATGTTTATAACTATATTTAAAACCTATTATTATAATATGTTAATAACTAACTATATTTAGGGTTATTAGTAGCGCTCCTTCTGCTTTTACTTGTTTAGTCCTCACTTAAAACATAATATCCTCATAGGACGAGTTAGAAACCTGGTCTTATTAGTGTCCTGAGAGTATCCTAAATTTTAATTAGTGCTTGCCGGTCTCCGGTCTACTTTTTGCTCATTACTATAAAAATGTTTTATGAAGACACTACCTGTCAACGTGTTGGCCATTGAAGTGTAAGAAAAAATGTTCAAAATAAAAATAATTTTGACGTTATATTGTGTTTTATTACACAATATAATATCAAAAAATTACCTTTTATTTTGAATATTTTTACCCCTCGGCGGCCAACATGTCGACAGTAGAATAGTAAATAACTATAATTAACATGACATTTTTATATAAGACTATGAAAAAAGCACGTTATTATGAGCAGTTATATGTTTATGTTAGACAAATAGCAGTTTCTAATTAGTCTGATGTCGCTAACTCAAATAATTCTAACTTAACGAATTTTAGTATGAATTGTTTTCCCATCGACTAAAACAGTTTAATTTTAAATAAACACATTTCAATAGGTGACATTCATTATTTGTCGCGTGCAAGCGATTCTATAAGTCAATCCGTCGTCCGGTCGGTCGTTCGGTCGGTCGTTCGGTCGGTCTGTCAGTCTGTCCGTAACACTTTTGTGCTTGGCCTTTTTTGTTAAGATCAAAGGCCTGTTGTTAATAGATGCTGTTCTTAGCGTTTTAAGTTTTTCTTGGCCTTTTGGTCAAGATGAAAGTGTAGCATCTGTTCCGGCAGATACTGCAAGCAAAGACCATATGTGGGGTCGTCCCCGCATATAAGACCTTGGTCAATGTAGGGACAACCCTTCATACCAATTGCCACTATCCAGCTCCCCTACTCCCCGGGGAGTTGGTCCCCATTTCCCCTTCACTCCTCACATTAAAAATCGGCCTTGTGCCTAATTTGCTCGGTGGGGGAGCAAATAAATACCTTATCTGTTCCGGCAGATACTGCAAGCGAAGACCATATGTGGGGGCGACCCCACATATAAGACCTTGGTCAATGTAGGGGCAACCCTTCATACCAATTGCCACTATCCAGCTCCCCTACTCCTCGGGGAGTTGGTCCCCATTTCCCCTTCACTCCTCACATTAAAAAGCGGCCTTGTGCCTAATTTGCTCGGTGGGGGAGAAAATAAATACCCTTTTCTTGGTCTTTTAGCCAAGATCAAAGTGTAGAATCTGTTCTTACTACATGCTGTGCTGATTGTGATATAAAGTGGGGGATTACCTTTCTGTAATAATTTAATGTAAAATGATCACCCACTTTACAACCAGTCAGTCTAAAAGACATTCAAGTCATTCTCCAGACCATTCAAGTTTTTTTTTTAAGAATTCCAGTTATTTTTTAAGCATTCAAGTCATTCTTAAGGTCATTGAATTCATCCTTAAGTTCATTAAAGTCATTCTAAGTCATTTACTTTTTATTTATTTAAGTCATTTCAGGCCATTTTTTCGGCCATTTTAGTTTATCTTTAAGAATTTCATGTCAATCCTACATTCACTCATTCATTCATTACATGAGAGCACGCGACTAATGGCCATCGGCCTTGTTCTGATTTGGTGACATATTTTTACAGTAAAAAATGAGGGATATCTATTGATTTAAAAATAATTCAAAGTAATAACTGTGAAAGAGACAAACCCGTGCGATTTATTTAAAGAATATTTGGATCACAATAACACTTATTTAATAAAACTGAATAGAGAGTCATTGTGCGTTAACATTATTGACCCTGGCATACATTTAGTTAATATTTTAACTGCACACTAAAGAGATTAATGTAGAAAGCCCCGTGGTATTTCCACGTGTCCGTTTATTTAATCTAACAAGAGCAAGACGCGTATTTAACAATTTGTTTCAAGTCAATTCTATTGGGGTAATAGTCGGCAGGCACTTGGTGTGGGTTTTCTGTAGTTTTGGCTCTTAATTTATTTGTGTGTACTGCCATATAATGGGCCTAATTTGTATTGACGAGGAGAAAGCTAACGGATGATCAGAGTAATAATTTTGGCCCCGTTTTTTATTTTGTGTTTCCTTTCTTTTCATTCTAATGCACATGGGAAAAGTGATATTAGTTGGCAACCTGTCAAGAATATGGACAATTTTCACTTCACTATTGATAGTTATCTTGAACCTTAATAATATGCAACTGGCAATAGAGCCAACATTTGTCCTCGTTGCTGTTTCTTTAGGAATTAAACATATTTATCTATAATAATGATATAGACAATAATATGAGATAGACATGTTTCTCTGCTTTTCTGTCTCTCTATCTGTTCGTATATAAGTACATATTAAACAGAAAAAGAATTAAGAAGTTGACCAGTTTTTGCCAAAGATCGTTGATCTGATCTAAAACGGTCAATTTCGTTTTTGTTGTTCCTTTTTCTGTGTCTAATTTGTTTTTTTTTATTTTGCATTTTGTCACCATGACTTTTCTTTTTATGACAGATCGTGTATTTTCTCTTCATAAGTGTATATGCATTCATATCCCGAATGACGTGTATGCTAGTAGCCATAGGAGTGTAAGATATGATATTATCACCTTATACGTGTTTTCTCCTATGTATGTCACATTTATATTTTTCCTTAGAATGGCGTCCGCGAAAATCTGTGAAACCCACAATTATTATGTTTACTTCTGTTTTTTCAATACTGTTTAAAGCAGAGATAATTGACAAAATGCGCTTACTCTAGTCACCGACTAACATTTGAAATGCCAATCAAAATGTCGCATCTACGCGATTGGAGAAAGTCATCCTGCAAAGGAATTACTTGTTGCGATGGGAACAGAGATGTATTGCCTGTCGCTGGAAGCAACACATATTCTGTTAGTCTGTCCGTGGGATTATACACATTAATGTTGTAAACTCTATCCAAAATGTACTGTAGGTTACAATATTTTGGAACAAGAATGGGGTAGTTATTTAAATGCTGCCCATCTCAGCATTATTTGGCACAAGGCCTGGAAAGTGGGAACCCCGCAGTCTCCCCTAAAGGAGGGGCACTCCTGCAATTTTAAAAATTGCCCGAGTAACCCCGTTGGCATTCCCCGGTCGGGGCACCTCAGGCAGCAAGCAATAAACTTGCCCCACCGGAAAGCCCGGTGGCAAGGCTTGGGAGGGTGGATCTCCTAGGTATTACCCAGGCGGTGTACCTAAGTCCAACAGGTGCTGGGCCGGTTCCCGGCCCCTCAGCTGTTGGGCTGAGTGTCAAGTGACGAATCCTTGACTTGTACTACCCTGTCTCCATGCAGCCGAAGCCGCTAGGAGACATCTCATCAGCATGGAACACTAATGGGGTATGATCCCACACAGTCGGACGATTCTATTTATAAACGATGCTGCTAGGAACTGACGAATCGAATTAATTCACGTTCTGCTACCAACCAATCAGAAACCGGAATTGCTTCATAAATATTAAACCTTTTCTGTAGCAATTTCGCATGTTTTTCTGTCTCAACACGGTAAGAATATTTTGCTCTGTGGAACTGTCTACTGCAAACAAGTCACCTCTCAGGACTTGTGTGTAACAACGAACCATCGGAAACTGTTCTGTCTACTGCAAACCAGTCACCTCTCAAGACTTGTTTAGAATAACGAACCATCGGAAACTGTTCTGTCTACTGCAAACCAGTCACCTCCCAAGACTTGTTAGAACAACGAACCATCTGAAACGTTTCTGAAACTAAACATGGCTTATACTTCAAGACTCTATTTCATAGTACTTTCACGTGTGAGAATGTAAGTAGATAGATCAAATTTCTCATCAATTGCCCTACCGCACACACGCAAACAGGTTGTTTCCTGCCTAACAAGTTAGATTTACAAAGTCAGACAAAGATTTCCTGTTACTGATTTTTCTAACCTAGCCTCGCATGATAGAATATACAAGAATGCGCCGTCGCTTGTGTAAATATTGCTTGTGAGCTATTTTAATTGCTGTTTAGCATTGGCAAAGTATATTTTCTGTTAGATTTCAATGTAGTCTATGAAGTGACCTTACCTTAAATCTAATTATTTTGAACATGGCATCGGATGAGCTTAAACCAAAACATGATTTTAATCATAATAGGAATTAATACCTCGTTACTCTCAATCTCATAATCAGTATGCTTACAATAAACTGAGGTCTGTTGCAGTTAAAAACGGGTTTAATTTTCAAGTACAATATTACACATTGCGTCAGTTTTGAATAAGATGAGTTTTGTAGTATCCAACAGCACACCACAAATAACTGTTCGTAAGAATGTAAATTATGCTTTGAAACATAATTTAAGTTTAAATTGTCTACACAAGTCTATCGCTGGTCAAGAACTGGAATAAATCGAAGTCTAAATGGTATTTTGGGAAGATATTTACTTTCACATTGAGACATATGTTTCAATTTACACACAAATAAAAGTGAACGTTCGGTACATCACCATATCGTATTATTACGCCTACTGTATCTGTTCGTTATTTTTCTTCTTATTAAAATCTACAAAAATAAAACTTGTTGCAGCATCTCCTTTAAAATTTCCACTTGGGTCATTGACGCTTCTCAATTAATGAACATACTTATAATCTTATTTTATTACATTTATTTATGTTTTTCATTAATTGAATGAAAATTAGAAGCACAAGCAAGGGGCCTTCAAGTAGAGGTGCTGAAAGGACAAGCGCTTGGTTTTCAAAGCATAACAAGTACAAGGCACTTTTAACCATTGCGTTTTATTCGTGTATTAATTTACATAGAATACTATACTTTTTTGATATCTAAATTGATTCACAAACGTAAGTCACATAAAAGATCATTCATATTTATTCAAAAGATTCATCAATGTAAAATCTATATAATAATGTAGTGTCAAATTTTGCATGAAACGTCAGAACTTATAGGAACATAACGGCATACATTCTATGAACATCTTTAATACTCACCACATGCAGCAACCTATGAAGCCTGTTTCAGAAAAGTATGTTTACATCTCATCACGGTTTACAAATGATTACATTTAATTCGATTACACTGTTTCACCCAAATAACTAATCAGATAAAGAAAATAGAAATGGCCTTACTCTGTTGTTATTAAGTCGTCCATGAATCTCACCCTCACCGAGTAAATTTTTTTATGGGTATACTTTCTGTTTAAGCACAGTTTATAGTTTCATTTCTTAAACAGTCTAATATTCCAACATATTAATTTAGGTTATGAAAATAAATAACAGTTGCTCTAATGCTTTCACTTACATTCTATCTGTCTTCCTGGCTACAATCAAGTAATAACGGAATATCGGAATGATTTATTTTAGAACTCTCGTTTGCGTATTCATAATACATAGAATAACAATTCAGAATACTGCATTGAATTAACAGACAACTTAAATTACATCTGAAATGGAGTTTTTGTATGAGGCCTGTTCACATCAATGTAATTATTTCCAAAATATAGTTTTCTATTCTTTTCCTTTAAAACACACTTTTAGGAAACAAGTACTCATACGTTTCAGCCACAGCTTTCATTCTACATAACCAGTTTGTTTTAAACTATAACAAAACAGAAAATTGAACCGATTTAAATATATCAAGTATCTAGCTTATTTAATTCGTTTATTTTTGTAACTTGTTTTTGTAACTATGTTTCTGGTGTAACTCTTATCTTGTAACCACATAACATCGATAAAAAATGACATACATTTCTGTGGATTTGCTTTTAAACTAGTGTGGTTTGTGTTGACAACAGATCGTTCAATTTTAGGCATGGAATGTCTTGTGTTATATCTACTTACTCCGACTTGGCTGAGACATAAGCAACTAGTAATAAATAAATAAATAAAGACCACATTTTTTTTATTTTAGTTTAATTATTTCACAAAAATTAATAATTTCATTTGAATTTCATAGCATTACTGTTTTTATTTCTTTTTAGTGCACAATTCGCAATTTGAAAGACTAAAACTACCATTATAGTATTACAAACAAAAACCGTTAGTGATCGTATCATACTAAAAACTAGATTACACACATTATAAAATACATTTAAATTTATTTTTATTTTCTTAATGTATTCTTTTGTAAACATTTGTAATGCTTAGATAATCTTAATTATTGCTCCTATTTACTTGCCTCGCCACGAGGGCAGAAATAGACTCATAGTCGGGTTTTAACGCGGGGAAAACCCATTTCCCCCAAAAAGGACACTCTGGATAGGAACAAAAATTTAAAATTGCCTCAATCATGACAAATTTAATCTGCACTGACCGATAAGAGAAAAGGTGGAGTGTAGCATCAGAACAGATACTACACTGTAATCTTGGAATATGTTAATTATTGGATCATTTATATTTAAATAGATTAGTATTTTGCTTCAGGAAAAACTTGGCTAATATAACGGGGCTTATATAACATTGGGGTAATTATGATTATCTAATGTCAACTTGTATTTTAACTAATCAATGTTGATTTATTTGGGCTCTAAACCTCGACTGTAATATATTTATGATACACATTTAACATATTTTATGTTTACCGTCAATGCAAAAATGTTTTTGAAGTACGGGAGCCAGTATATGCTTGAGGACAGTATTTCTATAAAAGGAGAAACGAAAAGATCACAAAACGTAAACCAAAGATAACTCTATGAACAACTGGTTGATTCGTTTCTACCTCTGGTTTTAGAAAATAGAAAAAAAACAACTGATTTTTTTCAGTTGCAACTTATTATCGTTTTTGTGCCTATATCCATGTGATACATTATAGGGCATAATAATATTATATTACTGTATACAAATACAATGCATTATTAAATTCATTATAATTTAGTTATTATTTAGTTATTATGGTAAGCCTGCTTTGAAATTGTTTAACATTAAAGCGATCCATAAAATGCTTGAATAGGTTTTGCTTGTTTTGTGTTTTTTGAGAAAATCAAAACCTAATTATTATTTAGAAAACAGATTGTTTTTAACCCTATGAGAACAACACATTAGAAACAAATTCTTTTAAAATCTATCATAAGTATCCCTCGTTTACAGTAACAGTATATGCAATTAAATAAAAATAAATAATATTGCACACACATAAATTAAAGGTAGGATGAAATAATGCAAAATCGGTAAAACTAGACTCGTTAGCGTTTATATATATACTAGCGGGGCTACCCGGCGTTATTCGGGACCGTATAAACAACGCGAAATTGAATTTGATTTTGAATCTATTTATTATTCTTAGGAGAGAGGAATTTTTAATGTCTATGTATCATTTGCTATTTCGAGCAAAATAATATTTACCTACCTAGGGCGAGTATTAGACGTATGAAATAATTGTATCTTACCTAGAGTAGATAATTTACAGCATGTATATGAAATAATTTTACCTTTGCAAGGACGGAGATTATATAACACATATTTAAAATAATTTTACCTACACTAAGTCGGGTAATTTAAATACATATATGAAACCATTTCAGAAGCGTTTTTTACCTCAAAACGGACATTACTCTCTCCAAGAGGACGTTAAAAATTAACATAATCATGGTTCTTCCTACCCACCACTACAACCATCACATCATTCCCGGATAATAACATAAAAAAATTAAAAAATATATAGATTACTCCCTAAAGAAACTGTCCTCGTAAACTTTCATAGAAAACCAACAATATATATGCATTAATCTAATTTGGAGATTGTAAAAACTGTTTAAGCCATATCCGGAATCGCTTGACAAATGAAGGAATTTTTAGATAGAAAATTGTTTAAGCCATTTACGGTACATACTTTATATTCTGTCACCCTCATTTAATCCAGTGCGACGCGGATTATTTTGCTAGTATATATTTGCCCCTGTCTCATTCAATCCTGAGTAACGCCAGGAATTTTGCTAATATATATTTCCATCAATTTCCTTCAATTCCGAGAGAAGCCGAGGATATTGCTAGTAAATTTCCTCACCTATCTAATTCAATCTTGAGCAACGCCGGGTATTTTGCTAGTGTATATGTGCAGTTATCTAATAGAATCCCGAGCGACACCAAGTATTCGTCTATTCTGTATTTATACCTATCTCATTCATCCCCAGGTGATGCCAGGTATTCTGTTAGTATTTATTTGCACCTGCATTATTGAATCCATGGCGATGCCTGGTATTCTGCTTCTATATATTTCCACATATATCATTCAATCCGGGGCGATAAAGGATATTCTGGTAATATATATTACCACCTATCTCATTCAATCCCAAGCGACGTTGGGAATTCAATCCCATGAAAATGCCGGGTATTCAGCTAGTATATATCTCAATACATCTCAATACATCCTGAGCGATGCTAGGTATTCTGTTAGTATATATTTACATCTATCTCATTCCATCCAAGGCAACGCCAGGTATTCTGCTAGTATATATTTGCATCTATGTCATTGGATCCCATGCGCCCATGTATTCTGCTTGCATATATTTGCATGTATCTCATTCAATCTCGAGTGACTTCGGCCAATCTTCTAGTATATATTTTTACACATCTCATTGAATCCTATTATTTTTGGATACCTTATTAATTTCGAAAATTATGTTTCATAATTTAACCCACATTATCGCCCCCCCCCCCTTTTACTAAAATAATACGTTTGATAAATTGTCTTGGCTGTTTATTTCATTGCAAACACACTAATCAAATAACTCACGTTTAATAATTTTTCATAATTCTTGGATATGTTACTAATCATTTTTCGACAATCATTTTTCATGATTTAACAGAAATTATCGCCCCCCCCTTTTACTAAAATAATAATTTAAAATATTGTCTGAGCTGTTATTTTCATTAAAAACACAACACTAACTCACATTTCATCATTTTTTATAATTGTTGGATATGTTAGTAATTTCGACAATTATTTTTCACGATTCAACCCACATTATCGCCCCCTCATACTAAAATAAAAAACTTTGATACATTGTCTAGGCTGATTATTTCATTACAAACAGACCAATAAAATAACTCACATTTCATCGTTTTTTTTAAATACTTGGATATGTTACTAATTTCGACAATAATTTTCAATGATTAAACCCACATTATCGACCAATTTATTGAAATATTAACTTCGATACATTCTGCAAGTACATATTTCCAGCAACGTTTTACATGACGGGCGATGGTGGGTACAAATATCACCCAATTTTTTTCTGATCCCAGGCGACGTCGAGTGTTCTGCTAGGAAAAATTCAATGAATTGTATCCAGTCCCAGATCATGCCGGGTAATCTGCTAGTACATGTGTCATGCTAGTGCTATGTCCTACAATCCCTGGCGACGTTGGGTATTTTGCTAGTGCATATACGCGTATTTTATCCAATCCCAGCCTACGCTGGGTATTCTGCTAGTACATATATCTACCTATGTAATACAATTCAGGGCAACGCCGGGTATTTGGCTAGTACATATATCAACCAATTTTTTCTGATCCCAGACGACGCTGAGTGTTCTGCTAGGAAACATTCCATGAATTGTATTCAATCCCAGGCCATGCCCGGTAATCTGCTAGTACATATGTCATGCTAGTGCTATGTCATACAATTCCGGGCGAATCTGGGTATTTTGCTAGTACATATACACCTATTTTATCCAATCTCAGGCTACGCCGGGTATTCTGCTAGTACATATAGCCACCTATGTAATATAATCCTGGGCGACGTTGTGTATTTGGCTAGTAGATATATCACCTAATTTTTTCTGATCCCAGACGACGCTGAGTGTTCTGCTAGAAAACATTCCATGAATTGTATCCAATCATGGGCCATGCCGGGTAATCTGCTAGTACATATGTCAAGCTAGTGCTATGTCATACATTCTCGAGCGACGCTGGGTATTTTGCTAGTACATATACGCATATTTTATCCAATCCCACGCAACGCCGGGTATTCTGCAAGTACATATATCCACTTATATAATACAATTTAGTACGACACCGGGTATTTGGCTAGTACATATATCAAACAATTTTTTTCTGATCCCAGGCGATGCCGAGCGTTCTGCTAGGAAACATTCCATGAATTATATCCAATCCCAAGCCATGCCTTGTAATCTGCTAGAACATATGTCATGCTAGTGCTATGTCATACAATCCCGGGCGACACTGGGTATTTTGCTAGTATATATACACCTATTTTATCCAATCACAGGCAAGGCGGGTATCTGCAAGTACATATATCCACCTATATAATGTAATCCCGGGATACGCCGGGTATTTGGCTAGTACATATATCACCTAATTGTATATATAATGGTTTTGGACAAATAAAGCTACATCCAAAGGTGGCCACTTGTATATTATAACAAAGATTGTATCTTAATCTAATAGTATTTGACAATGAAGCAACATACAAGGTAGGTCACTTGCATATAATAACAATGATTTTGTATTATTCTAATGGTATTCAACAACAAGGGTACATCCAAGGAAGGTCACTTGCATATTATAACAATGGGTGTATAATTATATAATTGTATTCGACAATGAAGCTAAATTAAACGGAAGGTAACTTGCATATTGTAACAATGATTGTATATTAATCTAATGGCATTCGACAATGAAGCTACATCCAAGGCGGCCATTTGCATATTGTATCAATGATTTATATATTATTCACAATGTATTCCACAATGAAGCTACATCCAAGGGAGGTCCCTTGCATATTATTATGATGATTGTATATTATTCTTATGTAATTCGACAATGCAGCTACATCTAAGTGCGGTCACTTCCATATTATGACAATGAGTGCATATTAGTCTAATGGTATTCGACACTGAAGCTACATCCAAGGGAGGACACTTGCATATAATAACAATGATTGTATATTATTCTTATGTAATTCGATAATGCAGCTACATCCAAGGGAGGACACTTGCATATTATAACAATGATTGTATATTATTCTAATGGTATTCGACAACAAAGCTACATCCAAGGGGCGCACTCGCATATTATAACAATGACTGAATAATTATCTAATTGTATTCGACAATGAAGCTACATTCAAGGGAGGACACTTACATATTATAACAATGATTGTATATTATTCTAATGGTATTCGACAAAAAAGCTACATCCAAGGGGGGGCACTTGCATATTATAACAATGATTGAATAATTATCTAATTTTATTCGACAATGAAGCTATATTCAAGGGAGGTCACTTGCATATTATAACAATGATTGTATATTATTCTAAATGTATTCGGCATAGAAGCTACATCCAAAGGAGGCATTTCATATTATAACAATGATTGTATAATTATCTAATTGTATTTGACAATGAAGCTAAATTCAAGGGAGGTCACTTGCATATTGTAATAATGATTGTATATTAATCGAATGGTATTCGACAACAAAGCTACATGCAAGGGAGGTGACTTTCATATTATAACAATAATTGTATATTAATCTAATGGTATTCGACAATGAAGCAACATCCAAGGCAGCTCACTTGCATATTATAACAATGATAGTATATTAATCTATTTGTATTCGACAATGAAGCTACATCCAAGAGAGGTCTTTGCATATTGTAACAATGATTGTATATTATTCTAAATGTATTCCACAATGAAGCTACATCCAAGGGAGGTCACTCGCATATTATAATAATGCGTTTATATTATTGTTATGTAATTCGAAAATACAGCTACATGCAAGTGTGGTCACTTCCATATTATGACAATGATTGTATATTAATCTAATGGTATTCGACAATTAAGTCGACAACAAAGCTACATTCAAGGGAGATCACTTCTATATTATAACAATGGTTGTATATTAATCTAATGGTATTCGACAAGAAAGCTACATCCAAGGGAGGTAACTTTCATATTATAACAATAATTGTATATTAATCTTATGGTATTCGACAATGAAGTTTCATCCAAGGGAGGTCACTTGCATATTATGACAATGATTGTATATTAATCTATTTGTATTCGACAATGAAGCTACATCCAAGGGAGGTCACATACTTATTATGTCAATGATTGTATATTATTCTAATGGTATTCGACAATGAAGCTACATTCAAGGGAGGTCACTCGCATATTATAACAATAATTGTATATTTTTAATGGAATTCGACAATGAAGCCACATTCAAGGGAGGTCACTTGCATATTTTAACAATTTTTGTGTATTATTTTAATGGTATTTGATAATGAATCTACATCCAAGGGAGGCCACTTGCATATTATAATAATGTTTATAAAAAAACCCCTCCCAATATCTTCCCAATGGCTTTCTGAATAATAATGTTTTTTTTTTTTTAGAATTCGGAATCAACAGTTTCGCGATGTGTGATGTGAGGCGGTCATACCTGGCATATCTAGCTTTAGAGAAACAAACGTCACTCGAAAATAAGGAGGTGGTCATGCCTGGCATGTCTAGCTTTAGAGAAGCTTTAGAGAAACAAACGTCACTCGAAAATAAGGAGGCAGCCATGCCTGGCATGTCTAGCTTAAGAGAAACAAACGTCACTCGAAAATAAGAAGGCGGTAATGCCTGGCATGCCTAGCTTTAGAGAAACAAAGGTCACCCGGTAATGAAATATTTAGCGAAAGAAATGTTACACTGATTATACAAGTAATTTTAGCTAATTCAAGCGGCCTTGTCTGTCACCCCCTCCAGTTTAACAGAGGTAAGCGATCATGTGTTAATAATACAAAAAAGAAAATGGCTGTTTATTTTTTAGCGTAAAGATAACCATCGGTCTTGTAATCGCTGAATATTTTTAAGCTTAATGTTTTCCCCTTATCAGTTTTGACATTTTTCGTTATACTCTCGTATATTTACTTGGAAACATTTTAATAACGTGTAAGATAATATATTAATTTGTACGATACTGACAGTTAATCTTTTAATTTGTGCGATTTAATTTGTGCGAACAATCTCATAATACAGAAGTTGCCATTACAGCTTGCTGACGTCAAGATCACGTGACATGACTCAGCGGTTTTTAAATACAGGGTGACGCAAAAAAAACGGGCCCCGTGTACACTTTATGTGGAAGATGTTGGGCCCGTTTGTGTTTGGTACTTCTAAATATCATTAGAATCGATTTAAAATTACGTAATGTTTAACGTTTAAATGACATTTTTTGCCCCCCCCCCTTTGTAGAAAAACGGTCAGCTGACCCACTGGTAGTGGTTCGTTTTGGGCCAAAATTTCGATATTTTTCGGCTGGAGGGTCGAACTTTAATCTGATACCAAATTTGTGAACTTTTGTTCTGTCTGTCGAAAGTTTTTAGCGGACATACAAGCACACACACACACACACACAAACACACACACACACACAAACACACACACACACACAAACACACACTCATACACATTTTGCCTTTATATATATATATATATATATATATATATATATATATATAAATGGACTCTCCCGTCGATAAAGGTTCCGCCACAACAACTAAGTTTTTCGGAAATCCACACAGATGATTTGTTTATAGTGGTGAAGGTTTTGTGTAGAACCAACCGCGCTTTTTGCTATTACTGCTAATCCTTGACGATGATGCGTACTGTCACAAGACAAAGCAAACAGTACAACGCATGTTTTTACATCAGAGTTACCTTCGAGATGCATGCCTTAACTAAGACTGGGGATGCATCGCTCTCAGTGAATTAATGCACCTCTAGATACCAACCTGGAAATTTCTACGACTCGACCCGGTACATACAGCGCATAGCCTTCTCAAATATTTACCTCTTCGGTACTAGCCTCGCTCAACATTATATATATATATATATATATATATATATATATATATATATATATATATATATATATAAGCATGATAGAAAATTGAAAAACGCAGGAGGAATTTTCTTTGATAGCCTACTTAAAATATTACTTAAATGGCATGCCAGGAGTGGCGTGCCTACAATGCAACTTTGTCATACATCATATATTGAAATGAAATCTTCAATGTTCCTAAATATCCTTATCTCTTTATCAACAGCAGGTTTTTCATGTGCAGTGCAAACCCAAGTAGAACACCGGTTTAAATTTCTGAGTTATTTTCTAGCATAAATGAGAACATGTTATAATATAAAATTGAAGAGTCCTTCACAACATTGTGTGAGAGTTATGTTTAAGATTTGCAAGACGATGCGCGTTGTTGTGATGCGATAAGGATTGTGTGAAACTGAAATTTGATATTGGCCCATGAGAGTGAAAGCTAGAATAAAAGTTAAGTGAAATTCTCTTTCTCATAAGCATTATAGAGTGAGCAAAACCTCGAGTTCGATTGAAATCGAATGTCTATATAAATACGCCTAATCTATTTAAACAATCTTAGTCTTGTTGTTCCAGTATAGCCTTATTTATAACGGTTGTGTTAGAAGATATTTTCTATGTCTTATCGATATGCCCTTCTGATCAAACATTTAAGATCACTTGAAAATATTTAAAAAGTAACTTTTTCTTTAAGGATATATTTCAAATTTTTCCCTCAAGGTTACACGTATTACGACCTAAACATTTATGGAAAAGAAAAAGCCATATTTCAAATATTTAATTCAGAAATTTACATTTTCATAAAAGGAGGCATTTTATACTTGATCAAGATTATAAAACAAGGGGCATAAATTGTTATTTTAGTTTAATTATAGATAAGCAATAACGACGTAAATGTGTCACCATGCCTAAAGCAAGCAAACTTACTGAAGTTGAGCGTGCTCGAATTCTAGATTTCCATAAGCAAAGTTCGTTACAGCGGGAAGTCCAGCTAAGGTAAATCGCAGTAAAACTGTGATTGACAACTTTCTAAAGAACAGTGAGAGTTATGGAAAACCATGGTTATGTTAACATGCTACAAAAACCATCGTTGATGACAGAAGGCCTGTTCTTGTAAGTTAGTAAACATGAAACAGGATAGCCGAGGATTCGAACTTGCGAAGCTAGATTTGGAAGTGAGAACTCCGATCATAATTTAAAATAAATAACACAGAATGCTATTGAAAATGGAATGTAGAATTACAATTGTTTAGTTCACATAAAGTAGTTAGATATCTGTTTATTAGAAAAGGAAATGTAATGATGTAATTTTGTTTCTGTTAAAGAAATAAAATTAAAATAAGTAATTAAAAACGGACAATGGAAAATGTTTGTAAAATGAGTTAATCAAAAATAAGGTAAGAGAGTCGGCTTTGTGAAAGCTTGAGGCGTTTCAGGCCACGTGTTTGATATGCACGTGTTGGTCATGCAATGATGTCATGAGTTTTCAATATAGTTGGAGCGTGGCAAAGCATAAGAAGTCAGTCAGGGTAGAAGAGAGGAGTCAGGGACAGAGCTGACATGGAACCTTGGAAGTGAAGGAGAGAAAAAAGAATCATGTAAAGACTTGAATTCCTTGATGCAAAACCATTGACCGGTCAGAATGGAATAAACGAGCAACTTCATAATTTTGTATCTACGTCTTCGTGTTATGTTATTCAACAGAAGAGGTATTGTGGATTTTTATTATAAGAACTTTGTGAAAATCATCATCTCAAAAATAGGTAAAGAAATATATGTGTCAATGTTATAGAAACACTCGCATTTACAGAATTGTCAAGCGTATAAATATCAAACGCACTATCTCTCGGTTTATCTATCTATATATCAAATCTCCTCTCATTGTGTATTACATGCCGTCGGCTCTCCTATATTAACAATTACCCTGTTTCTTTATATATAAGACCTGTCTCTATCTCACAACATGAACACTCTAAACCTCTCTTTAACACAAACAACAAAAAATATATAACATCAGTCCTCTTCTAATAAGAACTATGCAACACAAAACTGTCGATATCCAGGTCAATAAACTGAGCAACGACGTGTTCAGAAAATTGCTACATAAGTACACACGTAGAAATATTCTGATCAGACTACATTCGGGAAGTATTACGTTAGTGAAGTGTACGGAGCAAAGGTGAAGTCACTCAGAAACAAAACTGCGAGAATTAAACTGTTGGTCTACATTGACAAAACTACTGATGTAAAGCAACGTTTTATTACTTACTTTGTGTTTGGCATTCTAGGGGTAGAAGAGGAACGTTGAAAATGCTATTTGGGAAACATTGCATGCCTGCTAAATGTAATCACTCTACAATTGCGGAATTTTTCAATGATTCATTGCAGTTTTTGTGGCTGCAGCAAGTGCTTTATGGTAATGTGTTCCTCGTATCAACAGTAGCGGCTTCATATATGACAAAAGAAATGAATGCTTTCCAAGTATTGTTCCCTAAAATGATACACGTGACGTGTTCAGCCCACAGTTTTCACAAAGTTGCAGAATTGTTTAGGAAAGCTTACCCCAAAGCTCATTTCCACAGTGAAAGTATATATTTAAAGACGCCCAATAGAATCAACATTTCTAGGAACTAGCTGCAAGAGTGCCCCTTCTTCGAGTCTCATTATAACGAGGTGGGGTACGTGGCTAGATGCAGCGCACTATACGTTAAATATTAACGAAAAATTACTGCTGTCGTGATGTCTCTAAATTCAACAGAGGCACAAAGTATATCGGAGTGCCAAAAACTGTTGGAGGATGCTGTCCTGCTTATTAACATCAGGTTTATCACAAGTGGTTTTTCAATGTTAACAAAAAATATTACAAAGTTAAAGTCGAAAGCATTGAGTATTTCGGCATCTATTAAATTAATTGCTGAGGTCGAAATTACACTTGAGGAGATGGACGACTCCCAATTACGTACAAGGCTTAAGACTGCGCTGTCAAAGAACAGAAGTTTTAGTATTTTAAAACGTTTCATTTCACAAATCAGTGGAAAGGTTTTGCAAAACAAAGAAAATGTGGATGGCATAGATAACCTGACACTTTTACATACCGAAGAAATAGCCAGCTTCATGTATGCTACGGTAGTCTCCTGCGACGTTGAACGAGTTTTTTCTCACAATGTAAGACTGTTTTAACAAAGAAGATTTAAGTTTTATAATTTAAAGACATATGTAATTGTAAAATGTAACGAATAAAATATTTGTTTAAGTTTTATAGAGTGTTTAATTGTTCAAATTATTTATAGCGTTAAAATAACCTGTTTTTATATCTTTTCTGAATTTCTTTTTATTGCATTAACTGAAAACCTTACAAAAGTTTCGATAGAATTTGTAAACTACTAAATGCTGTGTTTTAACAACACTTACCACAAGCTATAGTAGACGTATTACATAAAACAGCCAAAGAATGATTATTGCTGCTAACATAAAAAAGGTTACCAAGATTCGACAGAAGTATGTTGAAAATATGCGATTAAAAAAAAAAACAGGCAGTAGCCTAAAAGCATTCCGTTCTTTTTAAAAAGCATATTCCCGTGAAAATAAGCATATACTTAAGCATATGCATGAAGAAGATTTTCAGCATACTACGAGAATATAAAGCATATCTGTAAAAACAATGGTCACAGCCCATGTAATGACCTCCCATTTTTTGTAATAAATAATGTTTGCTTTCGATTATAGCTAAAGGAACCCGTTGTATATATATATATATATATATATATATATATATATATATATATATATGAATCACAACTTTATAACATATGAGAATTGATAGAATATTGACTCTATAATAATATATACGATATCTGCATAAACTAAGATACCGTATTTTAGAGTATTTTGCGATCAGGCTATGCCGGGTTCCCCCGATAACTTAGATTAATTGTTTTGCAGTTTTAACAAAATAGCTACAATAATATCAGGGTATCTTCATTTACGCTAAACATCTAGAGAATACCAGCACTAATATATTACATATGAAAGTGTCCACTATGGAATTTCCTCAGGTACTGCTAGTATATATATATATATATATATATATATATATATATATATATATATATATATATATATATATATATATGGTAATTTATAAAATATATATGGCGATTAAGCTACACTGAATATTCGGCGTTTCATCCACTCTAGGATTCGTCAGGCTTATGCGCGAATTCTGTGGTTGTTTCTCGTTTTTATATGGTCCTCTTCTGTTGAGGATTTTAGTTAGCCAATCAGCTTTCTAGTATCCACCGCGCCCTTTCTTATCAGCCAATGGGCATGCATTTTATCGAACAAATGGTCTGTTTTAGAACTAGGTTAGTGGTTTAAGGCAGACTTTTCCCTTTTTTTATATATATAAATATACATATGTGTACATACATATATGCACATATATACATATATATATACATACATATATGTGTGATCGTTTATGTATGTTCATGTTTATTTAATTTATTTATTTGTTTATTTTCTATTGTTTTTGTTAGTTTTAAAGCTATTTTGTATCGCTATCCTAGAGTAAGTTTTATTTTGTGAACACAGTTAGTTGCTATTCCTTTTCTACAGTTTAATAGATTTTGGGGTTCTTTAAAGTACAGGATAGCAAATTTTTCATGAAGGAATAATTTACATGGGTCGTCTAAATGCCTAAACGTGGTAGCTTGTCTTATTATTTTCCATTCGACTACCGGAGAATGTCCGCTTTCCTTTAGTTCCCAGTATTTATTCGCTTTCCCGCAACCAACCCCTTACACAAAATCGTCAATAAAAATACCTTAAAGTTATCCTACAGTTGTTGCGAAAATTTAGAGATGATGATTAAAGCACATAATAAAAAAATACTAAATAAAAACAACGTAAACAACAAAATAAACAATAAAAAAGTAGACACCATGACAAAAATAAAACCAACACTAGCAGAAATAATAATAATAATAATAATAATAATAATAATAATAATAATAATAATAACCAACCCCGGACAAGAACAACCATACCATAAATAAAAATACTAATAACGAACAAGATAAATGCAACTGTAGACACCGCACACTTGGCCCAGTTCAAAATAAATGTCTAATAAAAAGCGTAGTTTATCAGGCAACAATATTTGCGAAGGATAGCCCGAATAACAAGAAATATTACGTAGGCATGACTTCTTTAGATTTCAAACCCCGATACTATGACCACAAAAGTACATCCAACAATAAAAAACACCGTATAAAAACAGCACTAGCGAATGAATACTGGGAACTCAAAGAAAGCGGACATTCGCCGGTAGTCGAATGGAAAATAATAAGACAAGCTACCACGTGTAGGCATTTAGACGACCCATGTAAAAAAAAGGAAAAAGTCTGCCTTAAACCACTAATCTAGTTCTAAAACATATCCTTTGTTCGATAAAATGCATGCCCATTGGCTGATAGGAAGGGGCGCGGTGGATACTAGAAAGCTGATTGGCTAACTAAAATCCTCAACAGAAGAGGACCATATAAAAACGAGAAACAACCACAGAATTCGCGCATGAGCCTGACGAATCCTAGAGTGGATGAAATGCCGAATATTCAGTGTAGCTTAATCGCCATATATATTTTATAAATTACTAACTAGCTCTACATACGTATTGAGCACTTTTGAAGTAAATACTTAAAGTTTACGCATAAATCTATACTTTCGTATATTAATTGTATGTGAGTAAATGAAGTAGTTATATATATATATATATATATATATATATATATATATATATATATATATATATTTATGAGCAAGGAGCTCGTAGTGTCATGGCAATTGTCTTTCTCTAGTTAAATGCCCTTTAAAACACAATGCCTATTTGAAAATTGTACAACGAACATCTTTAAGTGTGACTATTATAATATACATAGCTTTGTGCAAATCTGTACGTTATCTAGATTATCCGGGTCAGGACGAGAAAACGATAATACGTTTCTGAATGTTTTAAATATAAATTTATAAATCGCATTATTTGGATTCTTCAGACTACTATTCTCATATTGAGTGTTATTTTCATAACAATTAGCTCGATCTTACATCCAACGTTCTTCGTGTGTACTTAATAGTACTCAGAAATCTTTATATTGAACTCAGAAATCTGCACAGAATTTCGAATGTGGCCATTTATTTAATCTTCAGTGGTTGCATGCCCTCGTTCTGTCAACCCTGATATGGTAGAAATCCTACGCAATTCGATATTGTATGTTGTATGTCGCCCGTTCTGCGCCACCAGTCGGCATATGCTGAATGCTACATCTGTAATACAAGATAGTGGAATATCAACAATAAAACGAAATGACAACGGAAAATTTCCCCAAACTAAAGAGATCAGCATATTGATTTCTGACGACATAATAAACACGATGGAATCGAAAGAATATTCTCGAAAATTTAAGCGAAAAATCAATGTTATATCATAAATATAAATTTGCGTAACGCAAAGAAATATTTTTATCATTTCACAAAATATGCGGACAATGCAGAAACACAGGGTAGCAATCTACTCAGATAGTATTTTAAAACTTCCTTATGCAATCATCTCAAATAAATCAATAAAATGCAATCAATTGCAAATAAATCCAGAGTGTCCAAAGTTGAAGCACTCAAGATTGAAGAAAATATTTTGGACCATGTAACTAAATAACAAATATTAAAATCAAAATTGACTCTAGATGAGACGCAATTCTATCGCCATTGCTTTTGCTCAGGAATCACCACTTATCAAAGCCCGGAGGCCACTCGAGGATAATGGTTTATGCGTATACAATAATCAATGTAATTATAGCGTAGCAAACATAAGTAGTGGAAATTTTGTAAATTGAATTACTTAGGGGAACGGTTCATCAAGAACTTGTTTACGTTGAACTTGAAGACATTCAGATTGTAATCAGTTAGAAAGCAGGCAAACGGAAGATAGTTCCACAGGCATGCCATTTAGTGAATATAAAGCATATTTCACAATTGAAACTGCATAAAATATCAATTTGACTACAAACATAAACGTCTAATGAACATGAATTTTCCGTGAAATCGACACCCTAGGACTAACTCATCCCATCACAATAAATCCCCAATCAACTCACTCATTCTCCAATACATAGTCTTTTTTATAAACGCAAATCTAAAAAGTAAAGTCGAGAAAATGGCACAATTTACAAGTAGAAAACCATTTCAAGACATTTTATACGTTCGGATACGGCACTATATTCTAATTGGATCGAATATGAACTATTGACACAACTATTAAAAATTAATCACCATATGCCTCCCGAGCAAGAATCCAAATATTGTTAGAATTACAGAAGTACAACTTTGACCTACAGCATACAACTGTTAAAAAGTTATTTCTGATACTCTATCCCGGACATAAAATGGACAAAAAACGTGATATAACAGAAACGAGAATGAAGGGGCACATACATGCAGTAATAAAAACATATGCCATAAAAGTTATGAAACTCAACAAGTATAAAAACGTGACTGAACTAATCGATACTACAGTCACTCCCCACTTTCTCTAAAACAGACAAGTCTTTAAAAGGCAATGCACCAATAAATATTTAACCATTCGCCTCTATCCATTGTCAATGGAGTTCTTTTAAAAGTTAAGAGATTGTATTTGCGTAGAAATTCTACAGAAATTCATACTAGAAACATGGGCATTAGAAACAATTAACGAATGCATTTATCAGTGAGTAAAGAGATGATTAATACACGCTAATACTGCATTCATTATAAAAATCAATAACTTTCTCACAGAAGAGACATCGCAAGTCTCCCTCCCCCCTATTGTTATTTGCATTGCATGTGCCCGTCTGAGATTTAATCTCTGGTTCCCCTGGCCAAATGTTCACAAAAAATACTGGCCTAGCTACAACTACTTTTGACAATTTTACCCATACTCTGTCTGCACCTTAATCTAAAATGCAGATTCCATGAACAAAGTTTCTTTCATAGAGCTGCTCGCACGTGGAACTCTGTTCCACTAGCGTGCTTTCCAGCTGACTATAATATAGTCGCTTTCAAGTCCAATGTAAACAAGTTTTATCGGACTGGTCACTAAATAACACATTTTTATCTAATTTCCACCACTAATGATTACTACACTGTTGTTTCGGTGACTACCGTACATTCATTAACCCTTATCCTCGATTGGCTTTTGAGCCTTGATCCGTGGTTATTTCTATGTTAAATGCACAAAATAAAGCTGGTCCTCTACTAAATGATGAAATTAACATTATTCCATAATAGTGTAAAGCCTTGATTGTCGCGGATATCAGAATAAATTTGTCAAATTTTACTCATTTCATAAATTTTATCTTAAAGCCATTGATACGGTAAGACTTTTTAATCTACTTGAAAGAAAACACTGTAAAACATAAACGCTAATCAAAATCTTTAAGACACTTAATCTTATTCCTTTAAGACACTTAATCTTATTCCTCGTATAGTTATCGGTAGTCAAGCATTGAGTCCACTGGGATTAGACATTTGCAAAATAGTCCAAAATTCCCTCAAGTAAATGCCATTGTAGAAAGTAATATATAAAAAATAAAAACCTTTAATTATTTTTAGAAATAAAACATAATAGCTCACTGCTAATCTTACATCCGTCACCACAAAAAGTGCATTAACTCATACAAAACAACTAATTAATATAAAATTACATATTACAAAGTTAACAATTGCTTTCAAGTAACATAGCAAAAAGGAATCAGAAATTAAAAAAAACACTATTGATTTGGAAATAGTAAAATCATTAAAATAAAAACTAGGACAAACCTTAACCATATGTAGTAGTGAAAAGAATGAATTCAAAACAAAAGGAAAGACATAACGAATGTGTTGTGATGCGAACTTACGGACAACAATGAACTCTTTGAAAACGGCGCTAACCCTATGCGGGTTTAACCGGATTTCTCCAAAGGAGGAAGTTGTATGGAAGTATGAAATTCCCATGGGGTCCCCAGACGCATGAATATCTCCGTTAGGGGAGATGGCGACTTTAGGTTTATGCAACTCTTGTAGAGATTTGTCGACTTCCTCTTACATACAACGCCTGGAATTCCCAAATTGGTCACCCATCTGGTATTAATCAGGCTCAAATTTGCTTAACTTCGGTGTGTTAACGTCATTATGCCGTATAAATGAATTTATACAAATACATATTTGTATATTCCTTAGAGGTCGCCAACAAAAAGAAATATATTATGAAAATAATGACACAAAAGCAACAAACATATATCATAGCCACTAAAAACAGCTCAACAACAAATGTCAATATTTAAAAAGTTAGAATTAAAGAGGTGGTCAACAAATACTCCCGATCACGATTAACATTATCTATGTCTTATCCCCACCCCTTATATACCTTTTTAAAAAACCTAGCTGTATTGAGGGAAAAAAGATTTACCACTTCAAAGTACTCAAAGATGCAACTCTCCATCTGTACAGGCGCTGCTCAGCGCGCCCTATCCAGCCTTGTTAGAGCATGTAAGCATACACGTAATCTTTACACTCGGTGATAGTTGATGACATAGTCGTTATGGCGTTTGACCTCTGAAAATGCAATAGAGTATCTAATCATAGTTGAAATGCCTCACCCTTTTCTAGATATACTTAATAGCCGTGATAGGAAGAAATGTTTGCGGGTGATATATATGTATATGGAACCTTTCTTCAGTCTTGACAGGCTATGGATACACATAGTAAAGGTACCTGCCCGTGGAACTTTTGTGGCAAGAGTTGTGCAATCCCACACCTTTCCTAAGTCGGCGTTGTAAAATACCAGTGATAAGTGAAGGTTCAGGACGACTGAAAACACTGCCGATATATATATATACATATATATATATATATATATACATATATATATATATATATATATATATATATATATATATATATATATATATATATATATATATATATTCCAGAATAAAATTATCTAACAATCAACTGGTATGGAAACCTATGATTTAATTTTTAATTTTAATTTTTGATTTTTTAATTTTACTTTTTTCTTTTTTCATTTTTTCATTTTGCATTTTGCATTTTTCATACCAGTTCAGTTTCTCTTAATTTGCGTGGCCGTCTACTGAAAGCGGTTTTATCTTATTTTATTAACAATTTTAAGGTATTTTGGAGTGGAATTTGAAGCTCATGTTCTTTAATTATAAAAATATTAAATATATTGAATTACATTATTAATAAACAAATCCACCGGGCCTATATGATTTTTTTTTACCGGACACCTTATATAAACAAAGAAAACTTCTCCAGGAAAATGCTAACTTCGGACCATTACCTTATGTTGTGGGTTACTTAAAATACAGTTTGAATCATTTTACCACACTGCTAACAAAGACATTCACTTCGAATTTTCCCATTTAATTTGGGTATGGATTTTTATATCCTTTTCATTAACTTCCCTTACTCTATGACATTTAAATACTTAAAAAACCTTTTTACTGTGATTTTCCACGTCTCACTGACTTTTCCACGCTTTCTTGACTTTAGCAAATAAGGTGTAAACCATTATAACTATTTGCTAACATATTCTCCTCTGAAGAGATTATAACATCGAAATCCTATAGGATAAGGAGTTATAATATATAAAATGTATTCTTTGTCTTACATAGAATAATAAAAACCTTTTGATTTGAAATTTAAACATTTCACGTCATAAATTTTTAACTTTATTAAATGACTAAAAGTTGATATATATATAAACATATATATATATATAAATATACATATATATAAATATATATAAATATATATAAATATATATAAATATATATATATATACTCATCATGCACGCGCATTCTTGAAACAGTCAGCAAACAGACAAAAAACCGATAACACCTACGTAACAGTTTTTCAATTATGACCCTTACCATCCCTTTATTCCGCAGGAAAACAGATTAGAAAGTTTTCCACATGTTTTAATATCCTACCTACCAAATTTCAAGCATGTAAATTAAAATTGCGTTGAGTATATAGGTTGAGAAGTATCCTTACACACATTTTCACTTTTGCAGATATATAGATAATCAAAAATGCAGTATTTAATTATTTACTGAATATATAAAAAATAAACAGTTTTAGTTCTAATTTCTTTTATAGTTTGGAATAACTTGCGTGAAATTAATTATAGGTAGATTTAAGTAGGGGAAGTCATTTGGGAAATGTTTAAAACTATAGAATATAGAATGTTGTTTTTTCGAATCTAAATCCCCAAATGCTGACGGGCTTACAAACCTCCCACCAAACAGTACATTTCCTAACGTGGTGTACTGTATTTATTTTGTTTTCCACGCTCTTAGCAATTTTATTTTTTTTATTTCTTTTCCTTTCACTTTTAAGCGTAGTTGTAGTGGTAGAAAATATATCTGTTGTCAGTTTCTACGTTAGACAACACTATATACTTTTTGTAGTTTAAAACCCCACGCCCATTTAACTTGAAATAAACAGTTCATTAGAAGACTTCAAAGAAAAAATAAATAAGGAAAACTTATAAATATTTGAACTAGAAATCGCTGTAAGGGCTAGAAAGTGAGGATGATGGAACTTCCTTATGAAAATAGGATGAACACAAATTTCAGTCTTACCTCTTATCCTACCATGCATGTATATATATATATATATATATATATATATATATATATATATATATATATATATATATATATATATATATATATATAATAAAAGGCGACACAACATGAAAACAGAACAAATTATTTTTCTACTAGCAGGACCCGTGGAAATTCCGCAGAATAAAAAATATATTTTAATAAAGCTGATATTTTTCTGGATAGCGCAAAAATTATTTTTTGGACAAAAAAACAAAAAAAACAAAAAAAAGACAAAAACAAAAAAAAAGCAAGCAAAAAAAAACTAAGATGTAAATTATTGTTTATTAAAATTTATATGAAAATAGAATCCATTGTATTTTAAATGTAGAACTAACCGAAATGAGATAAATTAATAAGTGCTAATGAATACGCAGAATGTAATATTGTGCTACATAGTTCAATGCAAATGATAAAATTCCATTATAAGAGAAATCTTTAATTTACCACATTGGTGTAGCACTTATTTACAGACAATGTTTTTTTTTTTAGCCCTGTTAGAATGTTTTCCTTTTACGTAACATTTCAATGACATCTTTCTTTGATGAAGAATCGATGCACATAAAAATTGCTACGAATTCGTTTCTTACATAATTGAAACAATGATCATATATTATTATAATAATATTCGAAACCGAACTACAGAAAAGGAGGTTCGCTGTCGTATTCAAATCCAGGGTTGTAAAGTTGGTCTTTTAAAAGCCAAATCTCACGACTTTGCTCTCTTTTGAAGCAGCTTGCCCTTTTACAATTCAAAACGAACATGTGTATTAATATATAGATGGATTTCACGCACGTTCTGTATGCTTCAGTACATTATCACTTTGTTTTGTTTCTGTGTGCATTATCATATATATTATTGTATCACACATTTTCATTATACGTGTGTGTGTATGTGTGTGCGTCTGGTTGATGAATATAGCAGTTTTTTTACGCAGGCTTTTCTCTATAGGCTATAATATTTTTATGCAATTTAAATTGTTCTAATTAACTGTAAATTACTATTACCTCACACCGTGACACATTTCTTACTAAGCTGTTTACAAATTAGCCGTTATCTTATTCTCTATCTATCGCACGTCATTAACGTTCAAAGACAAGAATAGAATCATATGCGTAGTAAATTATGAACAAAACGGAATATTGCCACATTAATACGTTCGTTGAAGAGAAACCAGGGAGGCATTAAGTCAACAGAAAATTACTAATTTTGGATAATTTTTATTAGTAACACGCGATTATATGTCAGAGTTATGCCGTACTGTAATTTAATACTAAGATAGTGAAAACAAAAAAATCTTGCACATTTCGAGATACCTAATTTTTATTTTATTTATGTAATTTTTATTTTATTTATGTAAATATAGTTATATCTTGCTGCGATGTGCAGACCGCTTCGATAATTATTGATCTCATCAGACAAGAAAAGTTTTCAAATAAAAAAATCGAAAAAAATGTATTTCTTGCCTGATAAGATCAATAATAATCGAAACGATCTGTACATCGTAGCAAGATATGATTATATTTACATAAAGAAAATAAAAAAATATAAATTTACTCTCTTTGATTGAAAACTTTCAAAGATCCTTGTTGGAATTCAGTGATTCTAAGTTTTTGAATATTTTAAACCTGGAATATATATATATATATATATATATATATATATATATATATATATATATAACTACTTCATTTACTCACAAAAATTTAATATACGAAAGTATAGATTTATGCATAAACTTTAAGTATTTATATCAAAAGTACGTAGGTAGAGCTAGTTAGTAATTTATAAAATATATATGGCGATTAAGCTACACTGAATATTCTGCGTTTCTTCCACTGTAGGATTCGTCAGGCTTATGCGCGAATTTTGTGGTTGCTTCTTGTTTTTATATATGTTGAGGATTTCTAGTTAGCCAATCAGCTTTCTAGTATCCACCGCGCCCCCTCCTATCAGCCAATGGGCATGCATTTTATCGAACAAAGGATCTGTTTTAGAGCTAGGTTAGTGGTTTAAGGTAGATCTTTTCCCTCCTTTTTTTAATTTATATATATGAACATACCTATGTGTACACACACACATGCACACACACACACACACACACACACATATATATATATATATATATATATCTGTGTGTGTGTAATTTTTTATATGGCCAGATATTTTCGGTTTACAAACCCTGCAAGCAAATTATAATTTTGTTATTATGGAAGGACAAAGTACATTTGCCATCTCTGTTAACCCTATCTAAATCTGATACCACTAACGCAACAATGTTACAGGTATAAAATACAGAATGCATAACGTTAAGAGTAAAATTAGACTAGAGAGAAGAAAAAAAACTTGAACGTTGAAAATAAACCCAAACAGACTAAAAACCCAAGTAGACACTTTTATTAAATCTCCACACTAACGTACTGTACATGCAATAACCCCTATCCCTGAGTGGTTTCCGGGCCTTGATAAGTGGTGACCACCTTGTAAAAAAAAACTAAAAACAAATTTCGAAAGGGACGAGTAAAAAAGATTAGTAAAAGCATTGAGCTTATACGGATGTAACACACTATCTTGCGGTTTTAAAACTTTAATAAAGTCCAGATTTGCTTTGCATAATTAAAAATGAGTAGACATTCCACAACTAATAAGGGACATTTTTCATAAATAAATGCTAATGTTATTAAAATGAAACTCGTAACGTTTTTGTTAAAATGTCGACGTTAACAAGCAATAAAATACAAGTCATTAACAGATTTAAAAGAGTCTATATATTAACAGACGAATCAAAGTCTATTAATTAAAATATCCACAATAGTGCATCTATTAATCGATCAATTAAAGTCTATTTATTAGTCGTTTTATTAACAGTTTAATAAAGGTTTATACATTACCAAATCTAGAATAGGCTATCTCTTTACAGACTAATAAAAGTCTATTCATCAACAGATCCATAAAAACCTACTCATTAAATAATCCATAAATATTTATTCATTAATGGATCCGCAAATAGTCTTACTATATACAAATCAATAAAAGCTTATTCATTAACACATCTACAAGAGTCTATCTTATAATAGACCAATAATCTATTCAGCAACAGATCAATAAAAGGTTATTCATTAGCAGATCTATACTAGTCAATCTATTAACAAACTTATAAAATTATATTCAGACACAGATTTACAATAGCCTATCTATAATCCGACCAATATTATTTATTTTTTAATATATCTACAAAATGCCATCTATTACCAGACCAATAAAAGTGTAATCCTTAACTGCAATAGTCTATTCAGTGATAGATATAAAATGTTTATTCAGGAAAATTCTATTATTCTATTATATATCTAAAAATGTATATTTCTTCACGCAGCTAATAAAGTCTTTTAATTACTTGACCTAGAAAGGTCTATTTCTCCTAATTGTATGACATCATCCTTTACAATAATGACATACTTAAACTGCTTTATTGATAAAAATGCACGTCACAATTTAATATGAGATGTTTGATACCCTTTTTATCAGAAGGTTTTCGACATTTTTCACTTTTAGGAGTAACACACTTCTCGTGCGCTTCTGTTGTTTCTTCTTCCACTTGAAACTAGACATTTGTGTGTGTGTGTGTGTGCGTGTGTGTCGAAAAATATAATTTAATCTTTAAACATATCTTATTAAATTTTACAATAGGTTTATTTCTCATATTGAGAAATCACTTCCGACTATTTTATATGGTTCTAAAACCATTATACATCTAGAATTCGTTCCATATTCTTTCATCGGTAAGCTCTAAGTAGCAGAAATCGAGATGAACTCTATAAACTTTCTAATATATAGATGATTTTCATGCACTTTTCATATGCAGTATCTGTTATATGTGTATTATCACGTTGTTTTGTTTTTCAATTTTGTCTATTTATTGCATGTTTCCGTGTGCATTATCATATGTATTAATATATTCTATATATTTCTATAGAAAGACAATCTCTATAGTCTTGGCACATTGACTGTCACAACAGTGAACTGATGCGTTTAGTAATCGCCGGTGATCCTCTGCGGTGAACGCAAAAGCTAAAAAATGCAGCCAAAAAACATGACCTACTACAACCAAATTAGACGTAGAAGCTGACTCTAGTCTTTTATTTTTCAGAGTTCATCGTTGGAACCGTAAGGGAAAGTTTATTCTGAATTCTTCCGGAAGACTGTGTACTTGGTATGTGGATTTGTTGAAACCCCTGCTGCTAACTCGTCGCAACCTCTGCCGGTTTTTCTCCACAATAAGTACTAGTAAATAAGTATATAAGGGCAATCAATATCAAACTTCAATTAATCCTACATGAATACCTTTTTTCATATGGGAGGTCAATTTATACTTAACTCTAAAACAATACAAAAACTAATACATAAAATTGACCTATTATATATCTAGAGATCAAAGAAGTTAATAGGCACGCAAAAAATAATTTCTTCTTTCTTCACCCCGACGCATATAAAACAGGAGTATATATATGAAACATCGATATAATATATTATTTGAAAATTTCTTCTCTTTTAGGTATTTACGTATTTATCATATATTAATATTTAAGACAAGATGAGAATTATAATTTTAGTTTCATAGAAGAAATAGCGTAAAATTAAGATGGACTTAATTAAGGTAAAGTTGCTGTAAGATTAAACTTTGCACACGTACCAGAGTGATTGCTAAATTCATCGTAAATGGAAAACCAAGTAAAGTCGATCGGAAACATTATTCGTTATTATTATAATAACACACAGAAGCACATACACAGACACATCTTCTATACTCTTATAAATTTGTTTCTTTTTTGTGTATTTACATTCATATTAAAAACCATTTTTCTATTTATTTAAAAAGAAAATAAAACATTGTTATGTATTTATTGTGGGATTGCTTTCATCTGCAAAACATCTTGCTAATTTGCATATTTCTTTAAACATACATTTGCATAATTTCCCTATTAGTTTTTTTGGTTATCTTATGAGATGATCATCTTCATGTAACTATTACGTGTAATTATATTCATGCAGATATTCTACATGATTTATACTTGCGTAATATTTGCGTAGAAAGGTTATAGTAAACACAAACATCTTTATATATATATATATATATATATATATATATATATATATATATTTATGCGTATATATATTTGTTTGAACAAACTTTTGCCTACCAATCTTCTCTGTCAGCTATTAGTCTACAGACATGAAACTTCATATATAGGGTATTCGAACTCATGCGAAACTTTATATTTGGGTTTATGCCGGGGAAAATCGGTGCAAAATGAAAAAAAAAATGGAATTTGCTAGGTGAATGTTGAACCATGGCTTTAGGAATATGCATGCTTAACGTAATAGGTATGGTTCATGTTTTCAGTTTAACTATTCTCGGTGGTGGCAAACGAGTCTCTTGTCTTAACTTTTTAAATAAATGATATATATTGGCTCAATATAATAATAAATACGAACTCTTCATTAATCAAAATATTATATATATATATATATATATATATATATATATATATATATATATATATATATATATATACACAAATTACCATTAGCGTGTTAAGCGATGATCTTTGTATAAAGAAATTGGGCTTAGGTATTTGGGCAATGTCAAAACATTATTAATTCACTGCCCGCATAGCAGCAGCCAAATAGCGCAACGCTTAAAAGCTTTGACTGTCGTTTGGGTGGTAGGGCTTCGATCCTGGCTTGATGTAGTTGCTTATCTAGCCACACGTATGAGCTGTGAAACAGCGAAACAGTACTGTATGTAGATTACTATATATATATATATATATATATATATATATATATATATATATATATATATATATATATATGGAGTGGTTTTGTGTTTTAACATTATCGTTTTGCCCAATAGCCTGTTACGTAAAATCTCGTAATATCACAAGATGCGATAGATATTTATGTTATTGATCCACCTCAATTCCCCATCGAAAAGGTTCGATAATATATTCGGATTTTTCTTTACTCTTATTCACTCCAAGGAAAGCATATTGCCACTTATACGTAAGGGGCTTTTATTTAGATTTAGATCTACATGTATATAATGATGGGGGAGGGTCGAACAGCGAAGTGTCTATTAATATTGCATTTAAATTTCTGCATATCAGTGCAGTCAGAAAAGCACGACAATTGGAAAGATTTCTAAGGTATAGCAGTTCAAAAGAAGAAACTATTAGAGTAGCACGTCTTTCGGCATTTAGGGAGCTTTACAGTGAAATGTTTACCGCTAGTAGGTTAGTTATGAGTATTTACGTCGAGAGCACAAGTGCTACGAATTCGTTAAAGCACATTTCATTAAAATATTTATAAAACACAGGGATATAGCAATGCGGCGATGGGATAGGGGTTCGGGTTTGGTTGATAGTGCGCGACCTGTTAGGTTGGGGATTCTTTTAGACCCCGTCTAAGAAAGCGAGGTCAGTAAATAGTGAATTGAAATAGATACAAGATGATGTCAGTTGCGAATAATTTTCTATCGCAGTTGTTTTTATCTGTTGAATTTATTTTTACGCATGTGTAACTGGAACATGTTACTAAAGAAGTATACAGACGAATGTAAACACGTTAATTATAATTTATTCATACGGATATCAATTTTCTGTAATCAGGAGTCGTTTTGTTTAGATCATTTCAACATATTGGTGATCAATCTCATCTGACACTACCCTAGATTATTACTTATATCTTCACTGATTGTACAGCAATAATTGATTATTGAACTTTTTTTTACATATAATTAATTTCTCAGATATAATCTAAATAATATTAATGGAACTCACACGCCAATTATACCTAACAACGTTTTGTATTTGACAAACATTTTACATTGTATTCTCAAAGAATAGTGCATTAAAGCAAGAATCAGGAAGGTAATAGTTTTTTTACAGATTTTGGCCAAGATTAGAAAAACTGCAAATCAAAATATAAAACTGCAGTTAACACAAAAGTTTTAGAGGAAATAGAGAAAAAAGTGAGTTGAATAAAATAACATTATTGCTTTTGGGTACAGCTTTTTTTTTTTTTTTGCTTTTCGTCTACCAGAAAGGCAGTTTTATTGAGCGACAGGTAGATAAAACCATGTAAATAACAGCCATTAACTTTGCACTATAACAAAATATATGCACATAATACGTAAACATAAACTGTCTCATAACTCTGTTATGAGGTATGAATAACATTTCAATGTTATGCCGCAATCACTGGATCTTGAGGCACAAACCGTAGCAGTGGGTATCTCTTTGTGAGATCGTTTGTTTTTCGGCTTATACCGAAGTGTAGTCATTATTCTGATATGCCACTTTATCATGCCTGCAATGCGTCACCGAAAGAGTGGTCGTTCTTAACATAGGTAACTTTTACCAGGGTCGTTCCAAAAGTAAAGTTTTTTTTTACTTTCTTTAACTAAAAAATGAAAAGGGTACAAAAACGCTACTGGTACAGTATAAATGAACGGCTTTTGTGCTCCAGAATTTAAGTTTTCTAAAAATAACAACTACTCTCAAAGCACTTTTGCCAGTGATGAATGATAGCTGTGCATAGGCGCCTGGGACGAGCTTTGCCATGCAAAAGTCCTTTCAAAAGAAAATATTTCTATTTTTTATGCCAAAAGGTAAAGAGCTACGAAGAAGAAGTGCTACTATTAAAACGAGCGACCTTTTGTGTTTCAGAATGTATTTTACTCTACCATTCTCAAAGTAATTTTTTCCAGGAATTCAATGAAGCATCCCAGTTTCTGATGCACGTCCATGACAGGTGTTGGTTTCTTATAGTCTCATACCGTCAATATCTGTAACAGAGAGCTTAAACTTTCAAGTCATGAATATATAAGTTATGTCATCATAACAATGCAATTTACAATCCACTCTCATCCATTCAAGCGGAATACAAATAGGCGGCATTACCCTTTTTAACGCCATCGTCTTAATTCGAATTGATATTTATGTAGATATGGATATCCCCACAATAAAACTTTTTTTCTATAGAATTCTACTCTCCTCGAGATGGACGTAAACAAGAAATCGTTGTATATGATTTCCAATCTGTCGGTAGCCGGGATAATCCTGTAATCGATTTGGTATATATCTACACACAGCATACAGATCATATTACTACATAATATAAATGAAACATTTAGCTAAATATTTTATTTATTTATTTTATGTTTGCCAAAATGAAAACACAATTAAAACCTAATCCAAAGTGCATTTTCTTTTATACTGACTGCGATCGTACTGTTCTAATTAAATGTTATCGTGACAACAAAACAAGAAAAGTACTAATTGCAATGATTAACTCTTATGCCTGTGGCAAACTATTCAAATGCGGAACCGAGTTTTTGTTAGAGTTAATTAAAACTCAGCCAATTAATATTTTCCTTTTTTTTCATTCAAGAAGATACATAAAATTGAAGAAATGGATGGAATTCTACTCGCTGTTTAATGGCTATGGATACCACTTGTGATTTTCTTAGTTATTGTTCTAGTGAACAAACAATAGCAGCATTCGAATATTGATTGCAATCTCGGTATCATTTCGAAATGAAATCGCTCAGTGAACGAGTTTCAAATTGAGAAGTGTTGCTATTACATTGCATCCATTGCAAGGAGTGCGTGAATTAAATACGAAATCTAAAATTACAACGCTATGTTAATATGAATTCCATTAAATAAATAAATGAACAAAGAATTCTCGAGATTTTATTATTTTATTAAATGACTGATTACTACAGGACGAAACGGAGATAAATAATTAAATCTCAGTCTATGACATGACCCGCACATGTATAGTTTTGAAGTATCAGCTATATGTCGTTTTTTTTCGTTCTCAATTTTATATTTCTATTTATATATAGTCCAGCATTTGCATACTTTGTATATTTATTACAATATTCACTCATGAACTGATTAAACGATCATTGTGAATTTTGGAACAAATTCGTTCAGTGTAAAATGAGTTTTTAGGTTTCATGAAAAGGGAGTAAAACGATGGTGCATACCCTTCATGAAAAATACCTCTAGTGTATGTGAACAAATTTTATAGTATAGATTAAACGTCAATTTATATTTCTCAAATTTAAATTTTGTTTTGTAGCATATTCAAATGTTTTATGATACGTAATATGGAAACCTAATCCAAAGTGCATTTTCTTTTATACTGACTGCGATCGTACTGTTCTAATTAAATGTTATCGTGACAACAAAACAAGAAAAGTACTAATTGCAATGATTAACTCTTATGCCTGTGGCAAACTATTCAAATGCGGAACCGAGTTTTTGTTAGAGTTAATTAAAACTCAGCCAATTAATATTTTCCTTTTTTTTCATTCAAGAAGATACATAAAATTGAAGAAATGGATGGAATTCTACTCGCTGTTTAATGGCTATGGATACCACTTGTGATTTTCTTAGTTATTGTTCTAGTGAACAAACAATAGCAGCATTCGAATATTGATTGCAATCTCGGTATCATTTCGAAATGAAATCGCTCAGTGAACGAGTTTCAAATTGAGAAGTGTTGCTATTACATTGCATCCATTGCAAGGAGTGCGTGAATTAAATACGAAATCTAAAATTACAACGCTATGTTAATATGAATTCCATTAAATAAATAAATGAACAAAGAATTCTCGAGATTTTATTATTTTATTAAATGACTGATTACTACAGGACGAAACGGAGATAAATAATTAAATCTCAGTCTATGACATGACCCGCACATGTATAGTTTTGAAGTATCAGCTATATGTCGTTTTTTTTCGTTCTCAATTTTATATTTCTATTTATATATAGTCCAGCATTTGCATACTTTGTATATTTATTACAATATTCACTCATGAACTGATTAAACGATCATTGTGAATTTTGGAACAAATTCGTTCAGTGTAAAATGAGTTTTTAGGTTTCATGAAAAGGGAGTAAAACGATGGTGCATACCCTTCATGAAAAATACCTCTAGTGTATGTGAACAAATTTTATAGTATAGATTAAACGTCAATTTATATTTCTCAAATTTAAATTTTGTTTTGTAGCATATTCAAATGTTTTATGATACGTAATATGGAAACAACTGCACAATTGGAAATTAAAATATTTCAGATTTATAGTGAATTTGATCTAGAGTCATTCGGCACCAATGAAGCTACATTTCCTAAATTTCAATTTCTTAAGACACCTTAAGCATATTTCTAGAATTAGATTAATATAATAGATTCTTATGATAATTGGAATAAAAATTCTAAGCACAAGGTTTAGTATAATACTAATTAGATTACAGTATCAGCAAAAGGACCTAAAATAGTGCACTAATATTCGGTAAATTGTGGCTTTTTATTACTCTATATTCAGCTTATATGTCTGTTTGGTTGGCAAATGTAATTCTAAACAACTGTCTATACTATTCGTCAAACACAATTCTTTTCAAGCACAGTTTGACAAGGAACTCGACAGTGGTTTTCATTCTGTATTACTGTTTCTAGTTCCAATTATTTTGTTGGATATGCAGTCGACATGAACAATTGTAAATTGTAAATATAAATCGTACATCGATTCTAACTATGAATTGAAATATTTAAACGAGGGAAATAAATTTAAATCGTAGGGAAGGGTTATGAGTAGGAATACAAAGAAGTCGTCATCTATTCTAATATAACGCCAAGAGTACTTGTTACTCCCACCATCTCTTTCTCTCTCACTCCTTCTCTCTCCTCCTCTTTCTCCGTCTCCTTCTCTCTTTATATATATCTGTACATGTGTTTATGTAAGTATTAGCAAAAAATTACATGCTCTCTCAGTCGTTTAATCTAGCTTTAAGTTTAAGTGAAGCTTAAGAAATGTCTATGGATTTTTAACGCAGATCAGACTAATTAGCAACTTTCATTTTTATTTGTTAATTTATACACAGACGGAGAAAAAGAAGTTCAGTATCAAGGTCATTGATTTTGCGTGAAGTCATAAAGCTTTTCTTTTTAATTTCTTACTAACTTTTAAGACGATAAATATTAGTATTTACTGAAAAAAATTCATACTTTTCTTAAGTAAATCCCCCATTACAGTGGAGAAATTCTCAGTACAGTATTTATAGAAAATCTTACTTGGGCTAATGTCAGGTTTTTGCGTTTTTTTTTCTTTGTATTTTTTTTCAAATAATACGTAAATATTGCTCGAGATTCTGAAAAAAGGAAATATTTATAGTCTAGCCTAACTTTAATAATATTTTTCTTTAAAAAAGTTAAATTTGTAGCTGATAAGTAGTTTACCAGATATGAAAACATTTGTTACCAATTTTAAAAGCTAATGTAATTCCTGGTCGCCATTGTTTTCACAACCGAAGAATAAATAATGTGCATGAGTAACGACGTTCTGAATAAACATTCACAACTTCCCCATGTTAAGAACGGCTTTCGGAATAAACACGTTTGACCCCTCCATGTTAAGAACGGCTTTCGGAATATATGATCCTGATTTTTTTTTTTAATCAGCTTTCGGAATAAACACCCCATTTTCGGGGAGAGGGGTGAATAATGCTTCAGATACACGCATACACATTACTAACTGCTCGTATGTGGAAACAAAATGGCTGTCACGGATTACATTAGATTTTACGTTAGATATCAGATATTTTCATGTCTCGTAACCGAGTTATCAACCCCAAATTCAACGGTGATATTCGTTGGCAACATACTCAAGAACCTATAAAAGTCGACATTTACAATAAAAAAACCTTCACGTGACTGAAATGAACCAATAAAAGGTTGACACGAAAGCAACCATTCAAACATGAACAGAAGTTATCTTGCCCATTATTTTTAAACGAAATTCAATAAAATTTGATTTTGCTCAAAAAGAATAAATTTTATAAAGTTTACGTTCATCGACCTTTCGCAGGTAAAAGTGCCGAACGGCAGTTGCCAAGCAATTACAATATTGTAGGCATAATTCTATGCATTTCACATCGTATTCTGAAATCATACTACACCAGACATTTACATTATTAATATTTCATAAGGACATTACTATAAGTAACCCTTAGAATGGAAAAGGGGATATAGGCTTATACGTTATAGTCTGTAATGAAGTGTTTATGTATCAAAGAAAATGCTACTGTTCTTGGGAAACAGCCGTTTGATTCGATCCCGAATTCTTTCTTTCCATTAACATGTGATATAAATATTCGGCTCATCTGCAAAACTGCATGGTAAACACGTTTTTGCTTTTCAATTTAGAGAATATTATTATGAGGACACATTTATTTGATGATTGGTTTGCAACACATTTCTAAAATTACTTTTTTTTATTCGCACTGGTTCAATAACATTGAATGGAGATCTTTCATTGCACAAATTACCATGTCCCAGATTGTAAATTCAATTGGTGACCTGTTTTTCTAAATATTTCTCAAAATTTCCGCAGTAGTGGATGGTTTCGCGAAAGAACAATCTTGCTCCCTAGAAATGATGCTGTTTATATAATTATAATCTTTCGCAAGAGTTATCAATCTATTTATTGCGTTATTACTGAACATCAGGCAGTAAAATTTCATTTAGAATTCACGACCACGGCCTGGAATGCCACATTGTAACCTGATATGTAACAAACGAGCTCCAGTTACATTATTAAGAAATTTTGATCCACCTAAACTGTGTAATGACACATGGTTAGAAATAAAATCGTTGATAACTAATGTTCTGGAAGCAAGGTGAACTTGTGTTAATTCCTCGGGTTCTCTTTATCCCTTCTGACATGCAATTTCAGTTCAAGCGTCTACAATTCAGAATAAAATAATTTTTGCTAATAAATAAAGCTCAAATACAAACCCTCAAAATTGTTGGAGAATCTTCAGGCACATAGCTTTTACTCATAGCCAGCGGTATGCTTGTTTCTCACGTATTGGAAGTCCTGAAACCCCTACATTTACATACCTGTACAATTTCACACCACAAATGTTGTTTATGTAGATGTTTTTTTCAAAATAAATGCTATAGGTACCAGTGTTCAAATATGCGCTGCTTGAATCTAAATTCAAATTATTTCGTCAACAGGAAAGAACTAATGTAATCTTTATTTATATATTGTGCATTTAATAGTTAAAAAAGGAGATTTAACAATTTTCAGACATACACTATGATATAAAATGATAACTGAAATTCTTACATCGTATTTTGAAAAAAAAATGGTAAAAAAATAAGAGATTAAACTAGAAAAGAGTATAAGGGCAACTGGCGATACCTCTATGAAATAAAACCTACTTACACCTGCTAACTCTTTGGGATGTCGAAAAAAAGTCATTATGAATTAACATTTCTTTTAATCAATAAGATAATTATGTATGAGGGCAGAATATTCAAATATATCAAATAAAATCATGGCAACGCCAGATACTTCAGCTAGTATTAAATAAATACAATAAAATAAAATGGTTTGCAAATATAATACCTCTTATCTTTTTAATTTTGCCCGAATAGATGAAAAGGAACCACAATTTGCATTGCTATAATGAATGAACTAATACATTCATAACCTGCATTTCTCTCCGATAGGTTCATAAGAGTAGTGGTCGATGGGCAGAAATCAAAGACCCACAGTATTAATGCTGGAGTCCCCTAGCGGTCCATCCTGGGCCCAACTCTCTTCCTGATCTACATCAATGATCTCCCAAAACACATACTTAAATCATTCGTTGATATCTATGCTGAGGACACAACAATCTATGGCAACACATTAAAGGCCGTAAATGACAAAGTTCTCTCTAATTCTCTCTCCTGTGATCTTGAGCACGTGGTACAATGGGGGAAGAGGAGGCTGGTCAGTTTTAATGCATCCAAAACCAAGCTTCTATCTTTACATCATCAACTCTCTGATCCCCATCTGGCATCAATTGAAATGGATGGCTCTCGTCTTGGAGAGGCTCCATGTTTTGACAAGCTTCTGGGTTTGACCTTTACTCCTGATCTGAAATGGAACACGTACATCAAATCTATTGTCAGGGACGCTGGGAAAATGGTGGGATCCTTCTACCGCTCCAGTAGATATCTTACTACTAATGCAATTCTCTATCTATATAAAAGCCAAGTACGTCCAAGGGTGGAGTATTGCTGCCACATCTGGGCAGGAGTTGCAAAAAACAGCCTATCCTGCCTTGACAGAGTAAAAAATAGACTTCGTAGTTTAGTGGGGGATGCCCTTTTCTCTTTCCTGCAACCTCTCTCCCACAGAAGAGACGTTGCGAGCCTGTCTTTGTTTTATTGTTATTTCCATGGCAGGTGCTCGTCTGAGCTCCAATCCCTCGCCACCCCCCTCGCCAATCTTTCATGAAACACCCGTCTGGCTGAAACTACTGTCAATAATTTTCCTCACTCTTTATCTGTGCCTAAATCAAAACGTAGATTCCATGAGCAAAGCTTCTTTCTTAGAACTGCACGCCAGTGGAACTCTCTGCCGCTTGCCTGTTTCCCACCTGACTACAACATGGACGTCTTCAAGTCCAACATAAACAAACTCCTTACAAACCGTCCCGTTAAGTAAGACACTCTATCAAAACCCCCAATACTAATGATTACTACAATACTATCTCATTGACACGCAATAACCCTTATCCCTAAGTGGCCTTCGGGCCTTGATAAGTGGTGACCCCATGTAAAAAAAATCCATCTATCCCTTACAGATGTTGATGGTGTGAGACTCTAAAAGAGCTACCCCTTAGATGGTTTAGCGTCAGAAACAGAGATACACCACTGAGTACCTCCATGCAGAAAAAATGAATCAATCAAAATTCGTCAGCGCCTATTGAACGTTTTTGAAGCCAATGCAATTTATAATATAATTAGAAGATAGGTTCGTCAATTTAAGAGGGCCGACAGAGATCTGAGTTACTAAGCGCACTTTGAATGCCCATGCATAGATTTATATAAAATAAATACATGACTAGTTTATTAAATACATGACTACTTTATTGAATACATGACCAGATTTATCTATCCATATATTTATAAAAGTGAAAATGTCTGTGTGTGTGTGTGTCTGTTTACATTTCTCTACGAAAAATCTCTGTCAATTTTCGGTCTAGACGCTCAAGATTTGACATAAGGAGTATTGAGATTTGGGAAAATCTTTATAATCGTTTCTTGCCAGAAATTTGGCTGTCAATGATAAAAGATTTGTTCTTTGAAAACTCTAACAAATTCCTCCTCCAATTTTGGGTCTAAACACTTAAAATTTTAAATGTAGGTTACTTTGACATGGATAAAACTTTTTAATTTGATTTGACCCCCAAAAGGTACATGTTGAGGGGTCCAACTTTAAAAAAAATTTACCTCTGCAGTTTTTACCAAATACCCAGCCAATTTTTGATCTAAACATTTGAAATTTTACATAGAATGTATTCAAAGATAAGGCAGGTTTTTAATCGGTTTGGGTCGAAAATTTGAGCTGCCAATGGGTCAAAGTTCAAAAGATTTTTATTTTGCGGTGTCTAGCAAACTACTCAGCAAATTCTGTGTCTAAACATTATAAACTTATACATAAAGTGTATTCAGACATGCGGCAAGAATTTTAGCCAGTTCTGGGGCGAACATTTGACTGCTAAAAGATAAAAATTGCAAGAGTTGACCTTTGCAGATACTACCAAATTCCCCTGCGAATTTTGGGTCTAAATATTTGAAATTTATATATAGGTAAAATGGACATGGGTAAAACATTGTATTTTGACTTGTAACAAAACTAATAAATGTTAAGGAGTCAACATTGGGGTCAAAGTTAAAAAAAAACATTGACTTTTGCTGTTTTTATGAAATTACTCCAAAAAATGTTGGTCTAAACTTTTACGCCAACTTTTAGTTTAAACACTTGCAATTTTAGATGTAGGTTACTCGGCATGGATCAACTTTTTAATTTGATTTGATTTGACAAAAACAATAAATATTAAGGATCAAAATTTAGGTCAAAGTTTAAAAAAATTGACCTTTGCGGTCTCTACCAAGTTACTTAGACAATTTCTGGTTTAAACATTTGAAATTTTACAATAATGAGTATTCAGAGAGGAAAGCTTTTAAATCGGCCGTAAATTTGCCTGTCAAGGGGTCAAAGTTTAAATGATTTGACCTTTAAAATCTCTAGCATACTATTTAGCTAATTTTGGGTCTACAGATTTAAAATTTTACATAAAGGGTATTGAGACATGCAGCAAGATTTTTAATCAGTGTTTAGGCGAAAATCTGGCTGCCAAGAGGTCAAAAGAAACATTTGATATTTGCAGACTAACCCAAACCCTCCGTCAATTTTGGGTCTAAACACTTGAAATTTTAGGTGTAGTTTACCTGGACATGAGTCAAACTGTTTAATATATATATATATATATATATATATATATATATATATATATATATATATATATATATACTCTCTCTCTCTGTATATATATATATATATATATATATATATATAACTACTTAATTTACTCACATAAATATATATACGAAAGTATAGATTTATGCGTAAACTTTAAGTATTTACTTTAAAAGTGCTCAATACGTAGGTAGAACTAGTTAGTAAGTTACAAAATGTATATGGCGATTAAGTTACACTGAATATTCCGCGTTTCATCCACTCTAGGATTCTTCAGGCTTATGCGCATCAGCCTGAAGAATCCTAGAGTGGATGAATACATTTTTTAACTTACTATATACATATGCACATAAAGTTATGAACAATACATAGGGCCAGAGCACAGCCAGCCCGAACTGCTAGTATAAAATAAAAACATGAATAGTAGATTTATATAAAATAAAGACATTATTATGAAGTGGAATATTTGTAAATATAAATATCCCCTATAAATATTTGTGAATATAAATATTGCCTTTTTATTTAAACATTTCATTTCCATAATCAGATTACATAAAATTATGGGTTCGGTTTGATTTTTATTAGCGACATTGTAATGTTCTGGAAACAATCTCATAAATGAATAGTTTTAATGTGTCGTTTAAGCGACATAATTATATATTGATTTGATCAGTCCAAGAGAATATTACTAGATAACTTAGTTTTGAATAGTTCTGACCAGTCTTTATGATATCACAAAACTTACACTGTGTGACATTTTATATTTATTTGTCATGTCTACGAATGAATCATGTTTTTACAAAAGAATAATAGGATCGTTCAAGCTGACAATCGCATATAAGTGTGGTTTATGTTAAAGTATGAAATGATTTGGAAATCTGCATATAGTTCAATTAATAATTTTATCTTTGTTTTGTTTTATAGCATATCCACATACTTGCTATTTAATGTTAAGCACAATAGAAAATAAGTAATTAATACGATTAATTGATCACATGGGGGTTTTTATGGATACATTTCGATGGGCAAAGTTACGGGGTTATACTCTTGTCACTAGTGCTTTATTAGCCACAGTAGATTCTGTAAGATTTGCACTCAGCATAGTAAATTCCATAGTGAGCGATGAAATCCGTTTTACAAATCACCCACCCCGTGAAATTTTGCATATTAGAAGGAAAGAAACGAAAAGTTCTTATTTGTAACTTTAATATTACACACTGCTGTTGTTAATGTGGAGAGAAGTCTTACTTGTAATAAAAACTCATGTAGAATTTATTCCTACTGTTTTGAGAGATGATATTCAATATTGTTCTATTTTATACATGAATACTTCCTAGTAAAAACAACGGTTTTCGACTGGTATTAATATTGGCAATTATTGTGGCTTTACCGCGAAAAAGCTAAGTATTTCTCTTGGTGTCTATTAATACTATTGCAACTGTTTTCAACTGTAAAACTATTATAAATCATAATAACATATAAATAGGACTGATTTTTTTTCACAAAGCAGTCACCACTTATCAAGACCCGCAGGAAATTCAAGGATAAAGGTGAACGGGTATGTATTAGTCAATGGGATTATTGCGTGGTAAACATAAGTAGTGAAAATTTTGTAAATTGGATTAGTTAGGGGGGGACGGTTTATCAAAAACTTGTTTACGTTGAGCTTGAAGACAATCAAATTGTAGTCAGCTTGAAAGCAGGCCAACAGAAGAGAGTTCCACAGGCATGCAGTTCTAAGAAAGAATCTTTGACCATGGAATCTACGTTTAGGTTTAGCCATAGATAAAGAGTGTGGGAAATTATTGATAGTGGTTTTAGCTAGACGAGTGCTTTTTGTGAATGTCCAGCAAGGAGGGAAACCATAGATTAAAGCTCAGATGAGCACCTGCCATGAAAATAACGATAAAGCAGAGGCAGGCTTGCAATGTCTCTTCTGAAGGAAAGAGGTTGCATGAAAGAGAAATGGGCATCACCCCTAAGCTACGAAGTCTATGTTGAAGTCTGTCAAGGGAGGATAAGCTGCTTCTAGTACCTCCTGCCCAGATGTGGCAACAGTACCCCATCATTGGCCGTACCTGGCTTTTATATAGGGAGAGAATTGCATCAGGAGTGAGATATCTACCGGAGCGGTAGAAGGTTCCTACTGTTTTTCCACCGACCTTGGCAACAGATTTGATGTATGTGTTCCATTTCAGATTAGGAATAAAGGTCAAGCCAAGAAGCTTGCTAAAACATAAAGCCCCCCCCCAGACCAGAGCCATTCATTTCAATTGATGCAATATGCGGATCAGAACGTTGATGATGTAAAGATGGGCGCTTGGTTTTAGATGCACTTAAAGTAACTAGCCGCCGCTCTCCCCATTGAACCACATACTCAAGATCAGAGAAGAGAGAGAGAGAGAGAGAGAGAGAGAGAGAGAGAGAGAGAGAGAGTCAGAGAGAACTTAGTCATTTACGGTCTTTGATGTGTTGCCATGGATGCTAGTGCCGTCAGCATGAATGTCAACGAATGATCTTAGGATGTTATTTGAAAGATCATTGATGTAGATCAGGGAGAGAGACGAGCCAAGGATGGACCCCTGATGGACTCCAGCATTAATACTGTGAGTTTCTGATTTCTGCCCATCAACCACTACTATTATGAACCTATCCGACAGAATGATTGTTTTATTCTACTGCCAAATTTGATACCAGAAATTAATAAGTAAAATTGATAGGACTAGCTGAAGTATGCATCCGCGCCAAATTTCTAAACTATAATTATCTTTACGTCAACGCAACTAGAAGATGTTTATATTTGAAATTATAATAGACTCAATTAAAAATATTCTGTTCTAAATTGCATACTTTCATTAAAATAAAGTAAAATATACGTTATGCCTTATAGTTAAATAAATATATTTATTGATAAGTGAACTATTATTTAAGGAGTTTAATACGAATGCGGTTTTCTAGTAACATTCTGTTTTGCTTGTATAAAGTATTAAGATATGGACTATTTCGGTTCGACATATGGTGTATGAGGTGCGTTTTATAATAAATTTGACCCATTTGACTTATAACTTAGGAAACAGACCGGAAAGACAAGAAAACTTTTAATGTAATTAATTTATGAAATTATAATTAAAACGATTATTCATAATGTATATCTGGTTAGAACATTAAATATTTACATGATGTGTTCAAAGTGTGCAGTGATGGCATACTAGAAGCCGTCGACGGAAGTTTTCGATTACGCTGGCACACTTTAGTGTTATACTGCGTATTTGTTGAGTTATATCTACTCTGATCTAGGCAATTGTGACCGTATTGCTATTTTAAACAGCAAGAGCAAAACAAAATGAACAAAAACAAAGATAGAAATCCCGTTTATGAGGTCCACCACTAAATGAGTCACCTTTATACTGAGAGGCTTTGTACATGGCCACTTATTCTGTTTTTCAGTATTGTTAAACTGAATTGTATAAAAACAAAGACGGCAAATCATTTGCGAAAAATTTAAAAAAAAACAAGCTCTATTTCTTGTACAGAGTTTAAAATAGAAGCTTGTTATATTATTTTTATTTTTTTAATTTGTTTTATTTTATATTATTTTTTATTTATTTAATCGGCCATTAAGTTATTATCCAATTTTAGATTTAAGTTATTATCCAATTTTAGATTTAAAAGTCTATTATTAGTAATCTTAAGCAGGGTGTCTCTTGCAACATTATGGCGAACGGATGGCCCCTTGATACAATATTAATCTTTTACTAATTATATTTTACAACGAAAATGATACAGTTTATTATACCGGTGCAGTGTTTTCTTACCAAGCTTAAGCTAAATTATCACTTAGTTGATTTAACATGAATCGGTGGGTCAATATGATTCAACCTGTATATTAGTTCCAATATTTTATTTTTTGATAAACACTACTCAGCTTATGATTATTTATAATTTGGATGACAAAACGTGAAAAAACGCATGAATATACAGATTGACAGAACATGTTTATCTTTTATATGCATATTTATTTTTACAAAGTTAGGTAGTTATAAAGTTATGCATATCTTAGGCATTTTCTAGAGTCCATTTAATATAATAGATTTTCAACAAAATTAGGAAAAAGCTTCTTGGCACACGGTTTAATATCATTATATTATGATTTTAAGCTTCGTAAAGAGAGATCCCATTGGTGCAAAATTGTTCTGTTTGGGAAATTAATTTTACTTAGCCTGGGACGGGTAATCTTTTAGTCGTATTATATTTTTCATTCATTACCAATTCTTCTTGAAAATGAAAATGGTTTGCACAATCTTAAACAAATACTTTATTATTTTGTGCGCCGTCGCAAAATTCTCGTGGGAGGAAAAAACCAAAAACATTATATATTCGCTACAGGAAGTTAGAAATACAAATTTAATCTTCTTTCACTATTTACAACCCGTAAGTAATATATCATTCAGTAGAGACAAGCAAGTTCGTGCTATGTCAAACGACCGGTACTCAACCGTTGAGGAATATTTCCAAGCTGACTCTCTTGTGTCAATACCGATTATATTTTGAATAACTCGGAGCCGAATCGGGCAGTTTCATGAGATTTTCCAAGATTGTTTAAATCCTCGTGAAATTTAAGGTTCACATCACCTTTACTCGAAAATATTGTGCCAATTTTGTAGATATTTTCGGTCACTTATTTAAGTTTTGAAATTCTAACACCGCACACCATGTTCAAAGGAATCTGTATGACTTTTAGTATGCTTACGCTGTAACCACTTTGTAACATCGGTTTTTGATGGACCGTATATAATCAGCAATGATGACACAGATCAGTATAAAAAAAAATTAGTGGCACATTTCGAATAACGTAGGCTTGACTGTTGTAAATGAGGTTTACTGTAAAGTAAACTTCTATAGTACGTTTGGACAATGTATGAATACTTATGCTTTTAAAGACTAGTAATCTAAAAGAAAGAAAATCAGAAAAAGAAAACACTATCACGCTTCGCCATCTTGAATTTTGAAGTTAATGGACTTAAGTTATCTGGGTTTAAGAGAAGTGCTGTTTTATTTGCGCAAATATTGTTTTTTCTCCCATTACGCACACCGCCATTTAAAAATGAATTAATTGTCTCTACCGAAAAAAAGTTAGTAAAATAAATATTTAATTTACTGTTAAAAATTTTGTAATAAATTTAATATCGTAAAATAAATATTTAATTTATTGTTTAAAATAAATAATTGATTAGTATTTAATTTAATATTGTGAAATAAATATTTTTAAGTTACATGAAATAAAGTTGTAAGTTAAATGTAACCATGAGTTTTGATTTTATGTAGACTTCAAGAGTTCCACATTCTAACAGGTCATGAATTAAAATTTCGTAAATAGATAAAGAAATATTTTTCTGATGAAACATTTTAATAAAAACATTTATTTTATAAATACGACCAGCTTATGAAAATACAGTCAAAAATAAGGATGATGCGAATTTTGCATGTCTCACACAGGAATACTGCGCTAGAGCGCCTGGTTGAGATGAGTAGGGACATATCAATAAAAGGTAGAACTAAAAAATTTTGTTAGAAGTTGTATAAAACTTAACGTAGAAAATGATTCCGAAATCCTAAGATAATACATTAAACTAAGCTAGCTATAATGTTTTTAAACACACAAAATCAATATATTACTAGCTTAATAAAAACAGTAGATGATATATTAATTTTTGTAGATGCCATGGATCAGTGAGGGTAAGTCAAATATTTCAAATTAAAATGAATTTTCAAATTTAATGAAAGAAATAATATATAAAAAATAAGAGATTAATAATGAATCAATTTAAATAAAGCAAATTCCAAAACACGTAAATGAAGTGATTACCCTCGTTTGTTAGCAAAATAAATATATCTTTATGAATTTAACAAATTTCCCCATCATTGAATTTAATAACATTAGCGAATTTGATTAGAACTTCCTCGTTATATTTTATCCACACGATAATATCATTAAATCACAATGATTACAAACAGAGTTCATTGCGTATATAATTTTCACATCAATAAATGGTAAATAGTGATTCTTTTTCAGGTTGTAAATTCTTCTGTGTTGTATACAGATATTGAAGTATATTTCCATACAATACATTTTAGAAGAAATTTATTTATTAAAGCGAAGTTTTAATTATTTCTTATTGGATTCGCCTCGCAGACTCATACCCACACGACTTAAATCACCTGCAATTAATTTTATCAACGAAAACACTCATTACACACACACGCACGGACGCACGCACACACACACACACATATATATATGTATATAAATCGACCTCATCAAATAAAATATTTTCGATCATTACACTGTTATAACAATGTTCTCGTTAATTCTGGTTATGTAAAAGTAATTAGCTTTATAAAATGGACATTATTGAGAGATATTTTGAATGTTTATCGTATTCTTCTTTAATGTATTTAAAAGATCGAACGTGTTATTTCCACACGGTTTCCTTTAATGTTTGTCTATTTGTTTCTTCCCCCTCCTTCTCTCTCTCTAATTAAGGAGCATCCATTAGCACAGTAAAAGCAAATAACACTTGATCCTAGATCTGGCCCATTGAGTGTAATTTTAAAGACAGAAATAGAAATCGTATGTACTTATTTAAGTCTAGGCCTTATTCTTATTTAGAAGATAGCCGGAGACCACTCTAGCATAAGAGTTAAGTGTTAGATAGATAGCCACACAACAAGATCAGTCTCGGTGGAATATAGGAAAATTTAGATTATCTAAACTCCAAAGGAATTTATTCATATTTTATTTGAAGACGACCATGTTATAGTCAGCAGGGACACTTTGGTTCCATGTGCGGACAGTTCTTGAAAAGCAGTTTGCTTATGGAACTTTCGTTCAGTTTTATGTATAGATGGAGAGATAGATAGATGGATAGAGAGAGAGAGAGAGATAGAGAGAGAGAGAGAGAGAGAGAGAGAGAGAGAGAGGAAAATTGCTGGAAGTTGATCCAGCTTAGCGAGTGTTTGTTGTGCATCTACTATAAAAGCACTGATAGAGTAGATATAGACCCGCAACGTATCTTCTGTGAGAAAGGAGGAAATGGCAGGCGAAAAGGTCATCGCTTACTAAATTTTGAAGACGGTTCTGCACACAGTCAAGGCTGGAGAGAGTGTTGGACTTTACAACAAATGCATTAATGAATCTTGCTTTCCTGCCTGCTGGAAAACTACTTATGTGGTACCAGTTTTCAAGAATTCTGGCGAAAGAAATGACCCAGTAAATTATCGCCTCATCAGCCTCCTCCCACTTTTTGGCAAAATATTTGAGTCCATAATTAACCAAGCTCAGGTCCATCACCTTACAGATGTTAAAATTCTGACCGACCACCATATGGATTTAGGCAAGCCACAGCAGACATCTTAACTGTAATCTCTGAACGCACATACCATTCACTGGACAAAGCAGGGGAAGGTAGAGTTGTATCTCTAGATATATCTAAGGCTTTTGACAGGGTATGGCATGAAGGTCTTCTCAGGAAAATCAGATCATACAGTATCACTGGATGAATACTTAACATAATTAAATCCTTCTTAGCTAAGAGAAAAATCCAGGTTGTCTTCGATGGTCGTACATCTAAACAATATGATATAAATGATATAAATGCGGGAGTGCCCCATGGGTCTATTCTTGGACCTCTATTGTTCCTAATATTCATTAATGGCCTCCCTGACAAAATTATCTGTGAGATGGTTATGTATGCTGATGGCAGCACGCTCTATAACATACACGACAGGAACACAAATGAACACATATCTAAAGAAATGGCTGAAACACTAGAGGATGATCTCCAATCTGTCGTGGAATGGGGACAAAAATGGATGGTCGCATTCAATGCTGCCAAGACTAAACTTGTTTCCTTCAATAATTACAAGAAACCTTCTCTACCACCAATAGCAATGGCCAAATACTCTTTATCTCAAAGTACATCTTTTAAACTCCTCGGCCTAACGTTGACAGGAAACATGAGTTGGAACAATTTCATTGAGAGCATTTCCAGGACCGTTGCGAAGAAGGTAGGTTCTCTCTACCGTGCTAGAAAGCTAATAACACCCGAAAGTATCCTGTACCTCTGTAAGGCCACCATTCGCCCATGTATGGAGTATTGTCATATTTGGGCTGGTGCATCTGCTACTAGTATTTCGCTCCTAGACAAGGTTAAAAAGAAAGTTGCCAACCTGATCGGTCCTGAACTGTCATCTAAGCGTCAGCCTCTGTCCCATCGATGAAATGTAGCATCCGACTGTTCTACAAATATTTTAACGGTGAATGCTTCGATGAACTGCAATCACTTGTATCCTCTCAACGTAAATACCCCCGACAAACCCGACAAGCAGCTAAATCCCACCCATTCACAGTAGAGATCCTTAGATGTAAGAAGGCATTCTACTCCAGTAGTTTCTTCCCTAGAACCGCTAGACTTTCGAATTCCCTTCCAGGTGTCTGCTTCCCCAACTGTACTGACATGCAGAAATTAAAGTGTAACGTGAACTGACATCTTGCTGCCCCCCCATATAGTACCCCTGTAGCTTATGTCCTTGATAGTATCCCCCTACATCAAAGTGGCAATGTGCCTTATTTGGGGTGTAAATGTAATAAAAAAGAATCTTTCCTTAAAGCAGCGTTTGGACAACTTGGATTATATTGAAGCTAGTTCCGGTTTTAGCTTTTTGAGCACTATAATTGAAATTATTGTCTGGACCGATTTATTTGCTTGAATCAAGGCTTTTGATAAGTTTGTAGATATCTCGGACGGGTATATGGATGTCTTTCAGCGTATTTTTAGTCCAGGGATGGAATTCAGCTGGTAGTCTTTCATTATCACACTAAGTGGAGCTTAATGCTAAGCGTTTAGCGAAGAGATTTGTTTTTATGGATGCTGATGTAATCATTTCAGAACCGTTGATGATGGTTGGGATGGAAGTTATGCATCACTTATGAACCCTGTTTATTTGCGCTAAAACTCATGGGAACCTAGCCTTTGCTCTGCTACTTTAGACTTAACAGTTTGAGCGGAAGATGCTCTCGCGTTTTCAATGACCTTTCGGCAGTGCTTGCTAGCAATCCTATAGGCGGCTGTATCTTCTGAATGTCTATTTCTTTTAAAACAATTTAAATAATGATTGCCATGTGCAATTGCGCCAACACATTTAAGAGTGTACCATGGTTAGCTATTGGGTTTAAATGCAAGCCTTTTAGAGCGACATCTATATATCCGTCCAAGATATATCCAAACTTATCAAACACCTTGATAGGCAATCTGTCAGATCGGATGCTATGGAGGATTACCCTTTTTTAACACACAGCATAGTAGTATATCTGATAAGTACTAACAGTTCGAAACCAAAATGCCTCGACTTTTCTATTAAAGAACTAATGGGGTACAATACTTATTTCAAAGTAAAATGGCTCATATTAGAGTTATAAATGCACTCACAATAAACGCAATAAACGGAACTTTATTCTCTGGAG